>NC_141551.1:12835000-13135000 GCF_021556685.1 Rattus norvegicus | reverse complement strand
GATGTATAATAGAGTAATTGTGATGATCAAATAGAAAATTTATAAAATTCTCCAGTGCTCAATTCTCATTGTCTGCCCCTTGCTCCTTCTCTGCCCTGTTCCCATAGCATGCACAATTCTGTCTGCACTGCAGAGTGGGAACACTATTTCATCCTCAGGGACAGTCCTTCACTGCCACAGGTGCCGGCACAGCAATAAGTCCAGCAGGACTTGTTTAAAACTGTAGTATGTCATGGAGAGACAGGAGTCCCTCAGAGGGCTATTTAAGGGTACAAAAGATTCCTCCCAGCTTCTGCCTCTCCATTTTTGTCTCTACAATAAAGTTTTTGTGGTCCTGTTTATTCTACAAGTAGAATTGAAGAGTGGAAACTTTGAATCAGCAGAACAATTTTCAAAATTAAATCCAATTGCATTGGCCGCTAACGCCAACCTTAAGAATGGTAATTATTGCTGGCTGAATGTCTAGGAAAATGAATAGAATTTGAGTCTGACATAAAAATGGTGACGAACCTTGATGATTTAAAAATAAAAGATTCTCCTAAATAATAAGAACACTTGCTGACCCTGAAACATGAGTGAACATTATCCAAATACCGTGCCTACTGCGTAAAAGAAAGGTGCCACACATAACTCAAGACTCAAGCATCTAAGTTTGTGACAATCGGTCACAAATAAAGTATGAGAAGACTCACTGCAGTTTTCCTATACTTGGGCAGGAAACTTAAGGCCAGAAATTTGGAGAGATTGGGGAAGTGACCCAGTCAGTTAGGTCCTTGGTCCTCAAGCCCAAAGGCCTGATTCCTTCTCAGAACCAATAGTGGTGGTGGAGATGGTGGTGATGGTGGTGATGGAGGTGGTGGTGGTGGTGGTGGTGGTGGTGGTGGTGGTGGTGGTGGTGGTGGTGGTGGTGGTGGTGGTGGCAGTGAGCCAGTACTGATGTTCTGCTGCTAATCCTGTTGCTGGTAGAACCCTTGGGCTAGCCAGCAGACTACACAAGCTCCTAGGCCAGTGGGAGACCATGTCTCTGGAAACCAGGTAGATAGCACCCTAAGTAAGGACACCTAGAGTTGACTTTTGGGGTCCACATGAACCAAACATAAACATGTACACACATGTACACAGGTATACAAACACACACACACACACACACACACACATACACAGAGAGAGAGAGACAGAGACAGAGAGACAGAGAGACAGAGAGAGAGACAGAGAGAGATGAGAAAGTTTATAGCTTAAACGTTCAACACTAATTTGGATTTGAAAGTGTATTATACTTATTTAACACTACCTTCCTCCTCACCTCAGCCAATGTATATATTTGTGCAAATAAGCTCTCTCACAAATGTACAGAATTTCTCTGCAAATCATGGGTGCAGGGTCTAATGAATATTCGTGCAATGAACACACCTCTGTACCTGTGGCTCAGGTGGAGAAATGTAATATTACCCTTTAATATTACCATTCTTCCCCTGTCCCTACCCTGAGCCACAAAAATAACACTACCCCAACTTGTAACACCTGACTTGTTTGGCCTTTTATGTTATACAAATGATATGATATTGAATCATTTAAGATAAGGTTGAGACATCTGCAATCTGAAAAACATGAGTCTGTAATTTACCATTTTAAAAAAAATCAAAATTTAGTCAAGTTTTAGTACCGAGGGTTTTTTTTTTTCACATCTAGTAGAGAAAATACAAAATTCTGAATGTCAGCTTTGTCCACAGTTTTTCTTTTGTGTCCATCAATAAAGACTTCATTTTTTCAGGGGGCAAGAAGTTATAGTATGTATGTATGTGTGTGTATATAGTATGTATGTATGTAGTATGTATGTAGTATGTATTTTGTATATATGCATGTATTATGGATGTATGTTTATAAAGAAAAAGCACAAGAGCAGCCTTTGCCTCTGAAGGGAACCTTTCAAGAATTTCCTGTCTGTCTCCTAAAGACATACCATTCATACAAACAACAGATACTAGACTAGTTGTGGTGAAAACTGCTTCTGAAATGGTTCTGTCCTTGTCTAAATTATTTACCTTTTGAATAAAATTGGTCTTACACTTTCCCTGAAAGTTTACAGTGGTGAACTGGGTACCAATTTGTGCTGGCATGAATGTGCCCACCACAGTTTATTTCCTATGGATTAATAATTTTACTAGAACAGGCTAGGGTTTCTATTTCTTCTTAGGCTATGTTCAGCGAGGTGCAGTTTTCAAAAACAGCTTCTTACATCGTGTATGAATCTTTAAATGTATTGGCTTAATCTTCTCAACAGTTTTTTTGGGGGGGAATGCTCTCTGTATCACCTCATTGAGCTTGGCTTGTCGTTTCCTCTTTCTCTTTCATTGTACCATTGAGTCTTCAAACACTTTTCTTTTTCTATGCGTGTTTTGTTCTGTTGCCCATATTCTTTCCTTCCTTTGGTGTTTTCTTTGCTAACCTTCGTTTACCATTTTGAAACACTTAGAACATCATGACTTTTCATCTTTTCTAATACATGCATTTAAATTAAAGCTTTTGTTCTCAAGGTAATGCCTTAAGTGTAACCTACAAGTTTTTTTTAACACATTATGTTTTTGTTATTGAGAGAAAATATGTTTATTTTTTTAGTAATTGTTTATGAGTTTTGGAAAATAACTTAATTTCTAAACAGAGATTTTATTATCTGTTTAGTTATTGATTTTAAGCTTAAGTCAACTCTAGTAAAAAAAATTCATTCTTGTGGTTTCAAACTTTTCAATTTAACTGAGGTTTGCTTCACAACATGTACTCAATTTTGATAAATCTAGTGCATGCATTTGGAAGGATGTGTGTCACAGTCACCAGACAGTGTATCTCTACAGTTGCAACTATGTTGCATAGTTGCATGGAGCAATGGTTTGTATGTTCTTTGAGATACAAGTGCTAAGGTTGGGGACTTAGCTCAGTGGTAGAGCGCTTGCCTAGGAAGTGCAAGGCCCTGGGTTCGGTCCCCAGCTCTGAAAAAAAAAAGAGATACAAGTGCTAAATTATGTAGTTCAAAGTTTCTATTCTTTTAGTAAGTTTTGTTTTTTTTTCTGTTATTTTTGAAAATTGTGTTGACTGTACCACCATTACAGATCTGGCAATTTCTCTTTTGAGTTTTTGTTAAATTGGTTTTACACAGAGACCTTGCTGTTTTAATGTGATGTAACTTTCAGAAGAGCCAATTTTTAGCCCCATCCCTAGGGCCTTTTCCTTGATGACTCCCTGGTCTTACATGAATAAAGACACTCTAGCTTTTCACTAACACTGACATAGCATTGTGGCAAAAGGTACTTAGAGACCCTGCCCTCTCATGTTTGCTGGACTCTCCCTGCCTTTTAATTGTGTTCTCTTGCCTTCCTAAGTGTTGGCACTTTCTTCGTGTGCTTCTTCCTCCTTATCTGTTTTTAAATAGCAGACACTCTGTCTACAGACACATTTCCACAGTGTAAAGCTCTAATGATGTCATCCTCAAATGGAAATGATTTACTCTTATTTCTGGCAATCAGTCGGAATTTGATGGTTTGCTCTTATCCAGTCCTAATGGAGAGTAGGTAAAGCTGTTTTTCTGATTTCTGAGATAACCAACTTAGTAACCTCTCCTGGTAGAGTATACACTTGAGAGGCTCAGTTGAATGTCTGGTATAATTCCAATGTGAGCCTCGAATTTTAACTTGTTTCACACAACACTGCTTAAAGATTACTCTGATCTCCATATTCTAGACTAACAGTTTTATTTTAGTTTTAACATAGTAATGGATGCTCACAAATTGACAAATTGGCACTTCTCTTGGAGACTCTGTGTCTTCAAATTATAGCTTTCATCATAGCTCTAAACTACACAGTTAATATCCCCAGGGTTGTAGTACTACCCCACTCTTCTGTACAGCATATCAGCATGAAAGCTTCTCTCATGCATGAATTCACCAAGGAACTGCAATAAAGAAATGTAGGACAAAAGATTAGCAGAATCCCAGTGCACTTGCATTTTCCTGAACTTGTGGTCTATCAAGTACAAAAGGCCTTGGTACCTAGCCCTAACCTTAACCTTCCAATTTTAAAGAGTTTTCGAGCTCTTCCTAGCTTTTATATTTATGCTTGGCACAAGGGCTATGATAATAGAAAGTGGCTTTTCACAGCCTAAAACAGGAGTGATAGCCACACTCCTTTAAAGTCATATTTCTAGAAAATTCCACATGTGTATCTAAAGGTGGATGGGAAATACAAAAGGGTTTTTGTTTGTTTGTTTTCTCTATGCATTGAAGAATACTTTCAAGTCATTTAACGTGATGGGAAAAAATATGTTTCAAACAAGAATACTCTCAAAGAAAATGTAAGAGAAATCTGTGTCACAGCTGTGTCCTTCCACTTGCCCATTCCCTTCACAGAGTACTGAAAACATAAACGTATACATGACAGCTCTTATTTTACACGTATTGCTATTGAACACAGAAGCAGGTGATGCTGTGTCCGTCCTCTTTGGACAAAGAAAATGCATAGTGACTGGAAGCTGGACAGAACTCACACTGTGGGGAGGGCATAATACACAATATTTGCAACAAGTTAATAATGTCTCATGATTCCAAGTTTGCCCCTTCTGCTTGCTTTTCATACCTCACCTCTGCTGTGAGTACATCTTTCCTCTGGTGACTTCTTTCCCAGGTTGCCCTGTAGCAGGGTCATTTCAAATATAAAAGCTGGACAGGGCTCTGGCTCCTCCAAACACCCAGTTCCTGTTTCCTAAACAATCTCTAAGAGCTTAAAAGATCTGTCTAAGATTGATGATGAATTTCTTTCATTCGGAATTAAAACCCAATGGTGTCAAACCGAAATGTTTTCATCTTTATTTACTGTGAAAGTCTTTGGGGTCTAAAAAGTTGCTGACAAAATAATTGTCTTTGAAACTTGATTTCATGTAGCCCAGGCTGGCCTCTAATTCTCTACATAGCAAAAAATAACCCTGAACTTCTGAATCTCCTGCCTCCACAGCCTGTTGGAATTACCAACGCGGACCACTAAGTCTGGTTTCCTGTGATGGTGAGGATTGAACCCAGGGCTTCATGAATGACAGGAGAGCATCCTACCAACTGAGCCTCCCCAGCAATTATGTTAAAAAAAAAACTAAACTGTAATTTACATAGTTATATGTGTTTGCATAACATTTTGTATAAATCAAAGCACAGGAATAATTCTTCCAACCTATGGTTGTGGACAGTTTAATATATGAAATGGAAAAGATACATGATCAAAGTAGAGGCAGAGTATAATCACACCACAACGTGTGCGTGCGTGTGTGTGTGTGTGTGTGTGTGTGTGTGTGTGTGTGTGTACAAAATAAACATTATCCTTGCCAGCTAATGATGGAGAGCCAATTATTGATGATGAATTCCAACAAATTCATGCTTCATTTGCAATTAACTGTGTTTATTTGCACAAAAGTAATTCAAACAAAAAATGCACAAACATTGTTTTCTTCCAGTTCAAACCACGATACTCTATGCTCTGGGAGTTGTGAAGTGTGATATGTGAAACCTGTCCTTAGGAGCAAGCATTCTAAGGCATTAAGACACTAACATATTGATGAGAGCAAAAGTAAAAACCAGGATTAAAGAGAAATAAGCAACCAACACATAACTGGTCTTATGATAAGTTGTAGAGGCAACCATTGTTTGGGCAATTTGGTGTAGAGTGAGCACATTGTGAGGAAGCAACAAAACACACGGAGAAGATCACTTGATACCACAGGAAAAGCCCAGAGGGAGTGGGGAATCAACACCAGATCAGCCAGAACCCAGCATCAGCTCCACTCATCAAGGCTTCTCCCCAAGACAGACTAATGAGAGGAAGTCTTTGTCACTCTTAACATAAATGCATCACACATGTCAAAACTCTCAGGTTAGTAGAAAGTTACAGGTTTAAAATTTAATGAAATATTGGTAAATCAATATAATTTTCAGTATTTTACGGGTGATATTTATCAAAGCTATCTGGGGAGCATTCATGTGGGAAAGTAAAGTATTTTGAGAATATTTGGAGATAGTGACACATGAGGAAGACATTGTGTGTGTGTGCATGAATAGTATTAAAGTTCTAGCTAAAAAGTCTAGAATTAATATTTTCTATGTACTTAAAGCCAATGCTTGCTTTCAGACAGGTCACAGGTGGTTAATGTTTTAAGAACGTTTGTGCAGTGCAACGCGGTAACCAAATGAACAAGCAGGAAGGTCTGTTCAAAGCATCTCACTGTAATAGTCCAGGCATGATGACGAAGAGTCTGCTCTAGAGCAGCAAACACTGAAATAGAAAGAAAAGTGCAAGAGATGAGTGCAAAATAATTGGAAGGCTGAGATAAAAATAGGAAAGTCTGCAGGGGACAGGAAAGAGTTTTAGATTATAGAAACTCTTTCCATTTTTTTTTTTGAGTGTGTGGTATGTGTTTCTGGTATTACAAATGTGTGATGAACACATGTGTGAGTGAGCACACACGTCGGTGGGAGGATCTGTGAAAACCCAAAGATAACATTTTTAATTATCCTTAATCCCTCTTCTACCCTGTGCAATGATGCCAGGCCTCTCAATCAAACCCAGAGCTCACTGAAATGGCTAGTCTCAGTAGCTAGCTTGCTCTGGGTGCCCTCGTCTCCCCTTCCATAGTTCTGGGATTGCAGGTACAATCTGCAATTTTGGGTTTTGGCATGGGTCCTGATGATCTGAACTCCAGTCCTCACACCTGGGAAACACATTCTTTCATTACTGAGCAACCCTCCTGGCCACACATAAAGATATTTTAGCACCTAAAAACAATGTTTCTTCCTTAAGTAAGTCATTTAATAGCCCCTTCCTATACTGAACTAACTTCTTCATGATTTTGTTTTATTTTGTTTTTGTTTGTTTTTTCCTAATATAATAAAAAAAAGTTTTCCCACTCTCTTGAAAGTAAAATCTCTAAAACTCTATTTAAGAGTAAAAGGTTGGGTTTTGCAGTGTTGTGTGATGGTTTCAAGCATGACATTTGGAACTAGAGTTTTTAGCTTTGCCTCACAGTCTATCACTTGATCTATGACCTTGGCCTTGGAGAAGGTACCTAGTTTCCCATACTAGACGCCATTATCTAGAGAAAAACAGCCATTGATCTCTTTATTAAGTTATCTCAAGGACTGAGTCAGACCTGGACACTGCTGCTAATTATGAGGCTAACATTTCTCTGGAGTACCACAATGCAGCTGAGAAAATGCCTACAGTAAAAGCTTGGAAGCAACGTTTCTTTTTCTCTATAGTTCTTCCCAAATAATTCTGGAAGTCATAACCAGATCTCCCTGCCAAAGTGTCCAACCTTCTCACATCATCAGGAGCTTTCAGAGGAAGAGTTCCCATTGGTTTCACCCCTGCACATCAGATTCCCATGGCCACTGATGTCCAGATACATAGAGACATGCCAAGGCCCCACCCTGAGGTCTATGAAAAGACACCACTGACACAGCCACTGTCTGCAGCCACTGCTGATTCCTCCATATGCAATGCTATCTCTAATACTCTGATAATTCCTGTGGCCATCACCAGTGTGTGTAGGGGTAATGTCTTGTGCGCAGTGTGGAAGCATCACCTGTCAATAAAAATCTGACGGCCAATCAGCTGAAGCAGGATGTGAAGATGGGACATCTGGCAGAGAGGAACTCTGGGAAAGAGTCAGTCATAGGAGATTCCCAGCCAGGACTTGGAGGAAGTTGGATACATGAAACTGAGGAAAGGTAATTAGTGGTACACATAAAATAGTATAAATGGATTAAGTCACAAGTTAATTGGGAACAAACTTAGCTCTTATAGCCTTGACATTTCTTCACAAATAATAAGCCTTCCTGTCATTATTTGCAAACTTGGGCATGGAAGGAAAAGCCCATGATTACAAACATGACCACTGATGTCAGTGATGCCTCCTGGTTGTACTCTTACTGTCCCTCATAACGGGAAACATGGGCCATCTTTTATGTGGTCTTTCTTCTCTGTTTCCTCATCCAGAGGATCCAGGTTTAAGTCTTGGTAACCATCCTTTAGATCGGACTTTAGCATAGCCCAGATTCTGGCAGTGCTGTCCTCCCAGGAGCACATGAAATGTGCATTGCGATATGAGTTCAAGTTGGAATTCTTCGTCCAGGAAGTTAAGGACAGAGATGGGGCAAAGAAAGAACCAAGTTGTAACTTGGGAGGTCAAAAGCAAGAGGATCATGAGTTTGAGGCTAACCTGGGCTACACAGAAAAATTCTCTTTCCAAAATGAACGAAACACATTTAAACAAATGCTAGTGTGTTTGCTATGACAGAAATCTAAGCAGGGAACAGAAAGGGGGTGGAGGTATTGTGTAAACAAAAGAAGTCCTCATGGTGCAGTTTAAATCCTCCCCAGACAGTGAGTGATAGATCACAGGAGTGGAATCGGATGGATGGCTGTCTCCAAGTGCCAGCAAAAGCATTTCCTCACACAGCTTGTGGAACCATTAACAGGACCAGAGGCTATTCTGGACTTGGGCCAAGGAAATGAACGTAGGTAAAATGAGTATTGTAATGTGGAAACTAAGAAACCCCCAGGGGAAAGTTATAACATCACAGGTCGGAACACACTTCTGAGAAGATTTGTGAATGGCAATAGAAGTATAAAAATATTGGAAATGTGGAATGAGGTTGTTTTTTAAGTTGATTGGAATAAACTGTAATGGAAAGGTATGTAGTGCTGAGAGAGAACATTTGATGTTCACCATCCCGAAATTCGATTCTAATAAGAGAAGTCAATGTCGTCTCATAGAAATGCGGCAAGAGAGAAAAATACAACAACAATTTCCTTATTTAAAAATACTATATGCATTGATGTGGAATTGGATTCTGGAAAATAAGATGAAGGAAAATAGTTATAGCAACTTCAAAGATATATTCAAAATGTGGCTTCAAAATAATCTACATAGAATTACAGAAGGACAAAAGATTCAGCCTCCATTTCTCCTGCTAAAGTCTCCTGCTTTGTCTAATCAAAGGGTACATGAGGGTCTACTTTAGTAGAGCTGTGGTCCTTACCATCCACCAGGATAAAGTATCCACAGAGCGTATGGCACAGGACTGGGGATCCGTAAATGTAGCTTCCATTCCTCTGTCCTCTATATTTCCTTGGCCAACAGTCTGCCAGACATTAGCTCTCTCTTGCCATTTTCTTCCTCCTATTGCTAAAATAGTAATATCATGGTTGTCATGTGAACTGCTCAGGTCCAGGGTGACCACTAGAAGATGGGGACGAAAACGAGGCCTTGAGAGACCTCCTCCCCCAAAACCAACCAAACAACAACAAACAGGAAACAAGCAAATAACTCTACAGAGTAAGAAGCTCTTAGAATCGCTGAGAAAACATCAGGCCACCGTGGAGTTGTAGTACCAACACTTAGACCACACAGGATGTAAGTATGGGGGCTGCGGTCATAGCTTATGGTATAGAATGCTTGTCTACTACACACGAAGCCCTGCGTTGGACCCCCAATATGACTTAAAAACCCATCATGGTGGCCTGCACCTGTAATCTCAGTTCTCTGGAAGCAGAAGCAGAAAGATTCTGTCTTGAAGTAAAAGTTAAAAGACTGGCAAATTCACAGTCTAATGGTGATTCTTCTCAGTCTAATGGAGATGATGCGGACAGCAAAAGACCAGAAGACTCTTAAGTGTCTCTCAACATCATTCTTGTGAAAACCAGGCAATGTGCCGTACGTTCCTCCTCACCAGCGTCCGAGGCACAGCCTGCAATGTCATGGCGTCTAAAGCACAGGCACAACGGCAGCAGACAGAGGTACTACCAGAGGCACATATTTTAAAAGTGAAAACGCTGTTTGGACTTTATGGTGTTTTGAGTAAAAATGGCCGTCGAAGGCACATAGGAGGCTTTATTATTAGGAGGTGTGGCCTCGTTGAAGTAGATATGACCTTGCTGGAAGAAGCGAGTCACTGAGAGGACAGACTTTGAGGCCTCAGAAGCTCAAGGAAGTTCTTTTCTTGCTTCCTGCTGATCCAGATGTAGAACTCTCAGCTCCTCCAGCACCATGTATGCCTGCTTGCTGCCTATTTCTCGCCATGACAATACTGGATTAAACCTCTGAATTTGTAAGCCAGCTCTAATTAAATATTTTCCTTTATAAGAGATGCCATGGCCACGGTGTCTCTTCACAGCCATAGATACCCCAAGACATATGTTTTCTAGCTTGAGACACACGTCGTGAGAGGGAGATCACCCCTGATATTATCAATGATATTCTGCTACACTCACACACAGGAGCCTAGCAGAACCACCATCAGAGAGGCTTCACCCAGCAACTGACGGAAACAGAGGCAGAGACCCACAGCCAAACATTAGGCGGAGCCTGGGGAATCCTGCAAAAGAGGGGGAGGAAGGATTGTAGGAACCAGAGGGGTCAAGAGTACCGCAAGAAAACAGAATCAACTAATCGACTGCAGTGAGGACTACAAAGGCTGAACCAGCAATCATGGAACATAGGACTGACCAAGGTCCTCTGCACATATGTAACAGCTGTGCAGCTTGGTCTTCACATAGGACTCCTTACAGCACAAGCAGGGTCCTTCTCTGATTCTGTTGACTTCCTTTGGGTCCCTTTCTCCCTACTGGGCTGCCTCTTCTAGCATCACTAGGAAAAGATAAACCTAGTCTTTCTGCAACTTGATATGTCGAGGTTGGTTTATAACCATGGAAGACCTCCCCTTTTCTGAAGAGAAAGGGAAGAGGAGTGGATGTGGTGTGGGGAAGGAGCGGGATGAGAGGAGGGAGGGGAAACTGCAGTTGGGATGTAGGATTAATTAATTAATTTTAGTTAATTAATTGATTTTAATTAATTAATTTTTAAAAAGACACCCTTCTTAGCTGACACGTACAGTGAACTCAACAGAACCCAGTATCTGCTGTTTCGACTAAGCTTAGAATAAAATTAAAATGTAATATTTGCCTCCCTCATTCATCATGTAGAACATCCTCGGCAGCGAAAGTTTCTTCTCCCACTAAGAACAGTTTTTCCCAGTCCTCTCCCACTGTGTTTGCTGCTTTGTAGACCACCGTCTCAAGACAGTCCCTACTAATAGCAGAAACACTGAATTTGAGTGAATTCAGTTCACTCCTATCCACCAAATGGGTCCTTTGTCCTCTTTTGTCTTCCCTTGCCCCCTTACTCCTTCCCGGTTGCTTGCTAGCTCTGATTGCTACCCCAGGTTGTAGCACAGTAAGGCAGAGACAGAAGAGTATGTGGGCCACTCTCCTGATCGATTCATGTTGTTATAAAGCTGACACCGTGTTGCCCAGCTTGGAAGAAGCTTAAGCTGCTATTTCATGTGGTTTTAGTGGCTACATTTGAAGAGTAACTACTGGCCTTTGCCTTGTACTTATACTTGGATGCCCTGGATCCTTTCCATGCACCCCAACTCCCAGGCCCAGCCCACTCCCACCCCAGACTTTGCCATTGCTTCTCCAGTGATCCATTCTGTACAGATCATTTATGCTGGAGGAGGACCACCAACTCATTCAGGACAAATTCTTTGTCAGGACAAAGAGTAAGTTCAGCCTTGCATTTCTAGGCAAAGCCTCTTACGATCCTATCTCCACTAGTGGCAAGAGACAGCAATTAATTTCTGAATACAGCAACAACTTGCCTGTACTTAGCAATGAAGCAGGCTTCTCCAACACACCTCTACACACCTTTCCCTTTCTTGGGAGCTTCTAGACCCCCTTTCCATCAGCGTTCTATTACAAGGTCCTAAAGGCACAAGAAGAGGCTGCTGCGAAAGATGTATCTTAGCACCAGACTGCATTGGCTATGATGCTCGTTTCATCATTCAGCCTTGCTCAAAACCAGTATCCATTCATTCTGTTACATTGCATGCTGCTAAAAGAAAAACCAGAGCTAAAAAGGAACTATGATTTCAGTGTTTGAGGAATGTTGAGAGAGGGAACTACTTTAGTAATTCTGAAACATTCAGAGTTCCATGTATTCACTCACTCATTAATTAATTCATTCATTCAGGAATGTTGACTGACTATGTACCACATGCAAACACTATGTTTAGCTTTGAGATCACACTAGTGAACACAGAGTCATAGGCCCTGATAAAGAACTTGACATGTCACCCATAAGGAAGACATCTGCTCCCGTTTTCTTTTACCAATGACATTGCTAAGTTCTTGTGTTTGGAGTTCAACATAGAAAATACAATGTTGTCTTCCATAGCAGCCTGTACAAATATACAAAACAGTTAGGGGTGTGTGTGTGTGTGTGTGTGTGTGTGTGTGTGTGTGTGTGGAGAGAGAGAGAGAGAGAGAGAGAGAGAGAGAGAGAGAGAGAGAGAGATGTTGACAATCAGTTCTTGCCAAAAAGAACTGGAGTGGATGATATGAGTTTGTTACTGAAGCAAAGTCCTTGCCAAGGTTCTGTGTTATTGAAACCTGAAAGTTCACTTCCTCAGAAGTGTTCCTTGGTAGAGCAGCACGGGTCAGTAGGTGAGGCAACGGCATGGAAAGGACACTGGGAACATGAATTTTAATTTGCTTCTGTCACTGACTGTGACCTTGATCAAGTCCCCACACTTGTATCTCAGTTTCCCTGCTATAGAAGCAGGGGGAGTTCCTATAAAAATGGGTGAGTGTCACTGTCATTCTGTTTGCCTTACATTTGGAGAAGACTTGACATATGTTTTGTAGATAGGAAAACTCAGTTAAGGTAGGAGCACACATAGAGAGAGGGGGAAGGAGAATAGAGAGAGAGGAGAGAGGGACAGAGAGGAGACATAGAGAGACACAGAGATAGATGTTTCCGGATTCAGTCAGAGACCCAAAGCCAGCCAAGAGCTGGAGCTAAGCATGTGTAACTCCTGACTGCATTAAATATGACTTCAGTTTCAGTGTTTCTGATTTCATCCCCCTTGAACTGTCTTTCACAGGACAACTCTGTCCTGATTTCTCCCATCCCACAGTTGAAGAAACACACAAACATACTCTCATATACACAGAGAGAGAAAGAGACAAAGAGACAGAAAGACAAAGGGAGAGACAGAAAGACAAAGGGAGGGACAGAAAGACAGAGGCGAGGGAGGGAAGGAGGGAGGGAGACACAGTGTCTCTCCTCTGTGTTTCACAGGCTAGCCTCAAACTTACAGTCTTCCTGCATTACCCTCTGGAGTGCTCCTAGCTATAAGCTGCCTTTTGAATTACAAAATATAAATCACAAAAATTCAATAATTTTGTTGTGTAGCTTCAGGTAGTACAGAGAGGTGGGGAAACAACCTTGTCCTGAGGCCCAGGTGGGTGCCAGGCACTATGTAGGCATTAGGTATACAAAATGGAAAGATACCCAAGTCATGGGAGGTCTGCAAAGTCCAGGTTGCTCTTGTAAATTTTTCTTTTAATTCCCAAAGTGACTTCTCAGAGATAGCAGTTGCTTAGAGAGGGTAAAAATCTTCAGTGAGCTTGTACTGGTGAAATAAGCAGAGATCTTACCCAAATCTTCCAACCTGAGTCCATATTCTTAACCACTAACTTACTCTGCCTTCCAAAGATGAATAAGATTAGCTAGAACCTCCCGTGAAGAGGTTCACGGATGGATGAAGGAGAAAGATTCATAACTAACTGCTACGGGAGTGCAGAGAAATGCACGGCCAGATTTATGCAGAGCTACAGCAAATGGGTCTGCAAAAAAGTGTCACCGAGATTGGGGTGCGGGACACGGACTTGGGAGAAAGAGGAAGGTCATAAATGGAGATCCAGAGGCCCCAGCATGGAGATGAAGCCTGTGGGTTTGTAAAGCTTGTTAAGAAGGGACGATGTCAAGTGCAGGGGGCTTTGCTCTGCAGCACAATCAGTTCCTCCTTTCTCAGGAGGCTCGGGGTGACCTAGAACCTGAGTGAAGACAGGAGGGTCCCATCCCTTGTCCATGGGGAATCTACACCAGCGAGGGCGTTGTCCATTTCACATCAGCCTCTAAGAACATGCTCATGTGACCAGATCTGCACATCCATAGTCCTCTGTCCCCCAACCTCCACTTAGGTTTAAAATCCCAAGACGTCATTCGTAATATATATGAGAAAGAATTTTCATTCCTTATAGAACCAGCCACAGACTGATGGTACCTTTTAGGATAATTCTTTGTCTCCCAGCATCCCAGATGGTCCTACCCTCCAGATGACAACAGATAGGCAACAAATGACTTAAGGCTCAGAAATGGAGCTGAAGAGCTGAAGGTCAAGCAAGAAGAATGGGGAGGAAGCATCAGAATGCAGGCACAATGACTGGGATGGGGAAACATCTCAGAGGTTTATAATGGGTTCAGGCCTACACTAGAAATTGAGATTTGATTCTTTAGTTGATGGGTTTTTTTTCACATTTTTAATAAAGTATTGCAGAAGACCAATGTGAAGAGGGAAAAATCAGATTTTATTTTGTAATAACATCCATCAGTGTCTGCCCAGTCTTCATTTATAACTGTATTTCCCATTATATCACAGGGGAATAATTATAAGAGTAACTAAATTAAAATATATCTAGAACAAATCCATAGTCAAATGTTTTGTGTGTCTCTGTGTATTATGTTGTATATACTGTGTCCTGTGTGTGTGCATGTGTGTGATTTATGTACTAGTTCATGTGGGTGTATGTACCCATGTATATGTGTGCATGTGGTATATGTACTTGTTAGTGTGCACATGTACAAGTGTGTGTTTATAGGTAAATATACATGTGTGTTTGTGAATGTGGAGACCAGAGGTTGAGTATCTTTCCTCAGCCAATCCCCACCTGTATCTTTTGAGATAGGCTTTCTTGCTGAACCTGAATCTGGACGCACCCCAAATAAAGTGTTATTAACTTGATTTCCTTACAGACATTCAGCATTCAGATAGGCACTTACTTTTTTATGCTTTTATGCTTTTGAAGTCACATTGTAACACTTTGATTTCATCGTAAGTTATGCATTGAACAGGATAAAAATATCTAGATTTTTCTATCCCTAGATACCCAGTGTCCTGCTGCTTCAACACAGGTCACTAAATGGGCAGAGTCCTCAGAATACAAATCCAGAAATATTGCCTAGAAGAGGTTTAAGGATATTTTCTCATGAGCCTGTGTTATTGAAGCCATTAAGATCTAATGGGTGAAACAAATAAAAGAGATGAAGTCATCTATTCTAAAAAACAAAACAACAACAACAACAAAAAAGCATCAAGGGGTACCCAAGCTGTTACTATTTTAAGACATACTCTTTTCATTCTCAAAGGGACAAGGGATGGTGTTTACAGATAAGACTCCTAAGTAAAAAGAAAACACACAGGTTTGTAATGAGGATGACAATAACTCTATAACTAATAATTTCTCATCTCTTATTTTCAAATACTCCTTATTGTGTGTTTTGAAATAGGTGTGGTCTTCATTTCCCATAGGAAGGAACTGTGTCTTTAAGAGTTCATGTGCCGGGTTGGGGATTTAGCTCAGCGGTAGAACGCTTGCCTAGCAAGCGCAAGGCCCTGGGTTCTGTCCCCAGCTCTGAAAAAAAGAAAAAAAAAGAGTTCATGTGCCTGATAAAGTGCATGCAGCAAAGACACAATAGAACTCAGGCTCAAATCTATATATTTTAAGACTGGGTTCCTGTACTGTACTTACTGTCTGATCGTAAAGAGACAATGTACACACTCAGAAGTCTAGATGCGCAGACTGCTTCCAAATACGAGGTTTTCATTCTCTCCCCCAACCCCCAGTTCTCCATTAGATGTTCTCACAGGCTGCCTGCCTACTTGTGTTCTCTGACAGCTCCTATGTTCAACTCCAGCCTTGGTTCAGAGCTGAGGACCACAGACCACAGGACATCAAACTCGTGCGTTCCTTTTGCATTCTATGTTCAGATATTATTGACTTGTAACGTTTGGGCATGTGCATTGGTATGTGTTGGGGTGGAGGTGGGAGTAGGATTCTGACTTGGACTGGTGACCCCACATTGCAAATAAAGTAAAATAAAATAAAATACATAACAACTCTTTTCTACCCTGGGCCTGTGTGCTCCAGAATCCCAGGCACAGTGTCTGATCCCTGGTGCTTGTCTTCCTGGATTCTGGGCTCCTTCCTTGCTAATCTCTGCTTCTGCAGACCTCGCTGGAATTAATCAGCGATCCACACCTGCCAGGACCTTTTGTGCTGAACCAATAGCCCCCAGTCTCGGGCTCTCTGGCTTTCTCTCTCTAGTTCATTGTCTCCGGGCTTTTGAAGAATTGGTCTGATTTTTCAAAGGCCCCAAATCAGTTTGAAACTTTTTCTAAACCTCCAAAGTGAAGAAGTTGTTTCTATGTCCACAGATCCTGTCATGAGCCAGAAGTGGAAGGGGAGCCCTGAGCCTCTTGAATGCCAGACCCTGTTAAAAGCATGGCTATCGGTGTTGGGCCTGCTGCTTCTAACTTGCAATCTCTTTGAAAGCAGAGATCTGAACTTCTTCCCATCTTAGAGTCTGCACAATGTGCAGCCTAGTGCCTGGTCATTCACCCTCATCATTTACTGATGTACTGAGTTAATTGACTAATGCTTGATGAACAATTGACAAATTGGGCTTCTCACCCCTGGTCCTCTTCCTTCTGGCATAAATAGGTAAATAATGAGCACCTGTTGCCCGTTCTGAGCAAGCATTGTCTGTCTGTCTCTGAGCTTTCTGGGTTTCAGAACCCAGTAAAGACTGAAAATGATGGTCTTTGGCTCTGACAGTCATGGAGACTTCTGCAAAGCGAAAATAAATAATAACCTAAAGACAGATAGGGAGGATAGCAGGTGTCAGTGTTGTTTAGGTGAATTTACGACACTTTCCAGCTCTATCCGAGCAGAGAAAAGTGGATTACAGTTCACGGGAAGAGAAAAGGAGCAAAGAGCACTCTCAGCTCCTATATGCACTTAGGAGTGAAGGGAAAACAACACAGAGCTCTGCAAAGGATGAGGTCTTGCCTGAGCACTTCAAGATAGGCCTGCCTTCCCTCTGACTGAACAATGGCGCCTGACCACCAAAGATCTAAGGGGGCTCGTGAATCTCTGAGAGTCCCTGATGTGTGCCTGAGTGAGGTAGGGGGCATGGAGGGGGAACTTAAAAGAAGACTTATATTGTTCACAGAGCCTTTCAAGCATGGGAGGGGTGGAATTCCATCTGTTACTTCAGTTCACTGAACCGGTTCAGTCTGAATGGTTCACTGGGTTGTGACACTGGGTAGAAATTACAACTAATGTTTAAAACAACCTTTATGCTATCACTTACGAAACCCTGTGGCCTGACCATTGTGAAGTTTTCAGCTCCTTGTCCTCCTGATGTGTATCCAGGGGATCTCTCCTCTTGTTAATAAATAAATAATAAAAGGTTAAACACCCCCAAGCAAACAGAAAAAGAGAAATGCATTTGCTGAGCTTTGTGACACATGCCTGATCTGTGCGTGGTTTCAGACAAACACAGGAAGTTGCCCACTTTCAGACGGGCTTTGACTTTAACTTGGTTTCCTGGCCGTGACCTCTTTGCATGAAGAAGGAGCTGCAGGAGCCTGACAGCCTTTGCAGCAGCAGCTTTGCAGACACTCTCTACCTTGAGGAACAGGTAGAATTCCACTCTGTGCGCTTGAATGACTCCCTGAACAATACCAACTTAGTAAGCTTTTCAGTACTGGGAGGGGGGAGGGCGCTGCATACGACATGTGGCCAGTAGTGGCTAGCTAAGGTCTGCAGCAGGCCTGTGCAGGTGGCCAAAAACTGGTCTGAAATGATCATGGTCTCACTCAGTTCAACAAGAGGAAACAAAGAAATGGCAAAAGGCAGCCATGATGTGAAGTCGCAGATAACTACCTCTAGCACATGGGGCTAAATAAAGGGGACCCTGGGTGTGAAGTTTGACACAGTTCCCACTGTACTTCGTAGCCCTCCTTGGAAGTCCCAAACTATTTTTCACAGGGTAAAGGAACCATGTGACCTATACAGAAGGGAAGAAAATGGGCAAGGAAGGCTTCAGGAGAATGTTGACCACACGCACTAGAGAAATAAGCAGGATCTAAGCAAGATCTAAAGCAGATGCTATGGCTAAAGGAAGCCCAAAGGCTTGACCACATCAGTGATCAGGCCTTCACCATCACCACATGAGACTAAGGGTTTGTTCTTATCAGAGAAGTGCTCAGTGAGCAAGCTCAGGAGTTCCACCAAAAGATCCCAAGTACAAATCTGGACAGCATGTGTTTGCAACGCCAGTGCTGGAAAGGAAGACATAGAGCTTCGTAGTCTGATCAGTGAGCCCCAGGTTCCAGGCAAAAAAACAAACAAACAAAAAACATGTCTCAAAAAGCATTGACCCCAAAGTTGTGTGTTTGCACACACAATGCCCCCACACACGGATACACACACATATAAACACAGGGAGAGAGAGAGAGAGAGAGAGAGAGAGAGAGAGAGAGAGAGAGAGAGGGAGAGAGAAAGAGGGAAAGAGAAAGAGGGAGAAAGAGACACACATGTATACACACACACATACACACACACACACACACACACACACACACACACACACACACACGGAAACAACTCCACTAAATAAAAGATACTGAATTGTTCACCAACAATGGAAAAATTGCAATTCAAACAGGTAACTCGTGAGTGACATTTTGCTGATTCTTGCTTCCTATTCGTTTCTAAGATTGTTGTATTTATTATGTTAGCTCTCCTACATGACTGTCAAAACTTGTCCTTTTCAACTATGTCTTGTCTTCTCTCAACATTACCCAGGTACCATCACAATCACATCAAAGAAGGGTCGGCTATGACATGCTCACCGTAATACACCTGAGCTGTGCCATGCTCGCTGTGATACGCCTGATGTGTGATGCAGTCTGTGCTTTCCTAAGGCACACTCACTCTTATTTCTGTGGCACTTGCTCCTCTGAACTCGTGCTGTTGGCTGTCAGATGTCTGTTCATGTTTGTCTCAAGCTTAACTCTCTTAATGTACTTCTCTCCATTACAGAGACCAGATGAGTACTTTACAACACTAGAAAGATCATAGGTCTACAGTGTGGCCATTATTAATACTGATAGCACCCTGTATTGTCAATCTTAACAAATTTTTATCATATTTTCTCTTTCACTGGTCTTCTTCCCTTCCAAAGCATCTCATTTCAAATAGCAAATTGTTAGTCAAACTAGTTTTAGTCAGGTAGAAACTAGATGCTCTGTAAAGCAGCTAATCTACTGCTTGGTACAATTCTACTTTTCTCTTAATAAACATTTTATTCTACATTTATGTGTGGATATGTGTGCCCACATGTGTGTAGATACCTGCAAAGGCCAATGGAGGGTAATGTAGAGACCCCTGGAGCTGGAATCTCAGACAGTTGTGAGCTGCCCAACATGGATGCTGGGAACTAAACCCAGTCCTCTGCAATGGCAGCAAGTGCTCTTAACAGCTCAGCCATCTCTCCAGCCCCTCCAAAACAAAGGCACACTAAAAGAAGCTGTGCGTGCTATTACTCCAGGAAGCAATAAATGTCAGAAAAATCAAAATACATTGTAGTTAGGTGTGACCTTTTATTTAAAAACCACAATATGCTTTTGCCCCAAGGACCGCAGGACTCTCAGAGGAAGAAGACATGGGGGCCAAGCAGTGGCTGTGAGCAGCTCTGAGACCCCTCCGCAAACACAGACCAGACATCCGTGTGTCTGCTACTTGGCTTTACTGTGTCATAAGCTGACCTGGTAACACTGAGGAAGTGACAGTGTGCTCAAACATTGCTGGGAAGCTTTACACAAAAGAGAAGGAAAGAAAAAGGGGAAAGTCACACCTCACAAACTCCTTGGAATTTCTGGGAGACAGGACTGACCGCGGCGACCAGGAGAAAACCATGAGCGCTCTACCCTCCGGATGCATCTCTTGTGCGAAAGTATTTATGACAGCACGCGTTAAATATTGCACAGTTTTAAAACAGGTTAATTTTTAAGGTGTAGTGAAGAGGTTAGAAAATATAGAAAATGGGGGGCATTCAAAACATAACACATATCAAGGTAGAAACCTTCCAAATAGAAAATGAAAATAGACATTTACTGGACACCTACTGTGTTCTAGCCATGCTACACGCCTGCTTTCACCAAGTCTCCACTCAGCCCTGAGGTAGATATGATTGTCCTCATTAACTACTTGAGGAGGCTGATGCACACTGAGATTAAGGAGATCGCCTCAAGTCACTCAGCTGGGAAGTGAGAAGGGGAACGGAGCTTCAAACTCAGTCCAGTTGCCATGATCTTACTGTCTCAACACTGGGTTTCCTGGTGAGACGACTGTAGCTGTCTCTGGCCTTCACATCCTTCGAGCTTTCCTTCACCACAAGATGGGCCTCTACTTCTGAGCCTCCTTGACGGTTGTTCTGCCTTCCAGATTTCCAGATCGTTCCAGAGCAGATACTGGATCCATTCCTTCACAGTAAGGTACCACACTTTAGTTACCACTTTGCAGACATCTAGATTTCTCCCAGTGTCCAGTCTTAAGCTGATGGGCCTGGGTGCAAGGGGAAACTCTGGAGGAGAGAGGTTTCCCTGCTCTCTGACCCATGCCTCACTCTGTACAAGGTATTCCTAGTGCATATATACCTTTAAATATGGGTGTGCAAGCAACCATGCAGAGTTCAGCAACATCTTTTGGCTAACTAGCTGACATTTTGGTGCTTAATAAAAATGGACCGAGCCTGGGGAAGTCCATTACAATAAAGGTACTGAGCTAGAACTTTACAGGAGAAGAAGAAAAGAAAACAAAACAAAAATAAGGAGTTGAAGGAAAACTGGAAGAAGTGCACATCAGTAGTCATTAGCCCCTATCATAACTAGAGCTCCTACAACCTTTCAATGACATAATGTTCACATTATGACAGCTAGTGTATTTTATACACCGTATATAGGTAGGCACACACACACACACACACACACACACACACACACACTCATACGCAAACACGTACACATTTAAAATGAAACCATAAGTTCAATGTTGAATTTTTAAATTAAAGTAAATTAAAGTTACTTGACAGTAAGGTTTTCATAATCATCCCTGAAGGTAATTTTTACGTCCCCAGGTATCGCAAAATCAAAGCACCTCATGCCCCAGGTTAAAGAACTATTTTGGCTTTCAAAGAGTAAACGGCCCTAGGGGTTTACCAGAGGCACAAGAGAGTCACTTCCTGGGCATCCACATGAAGCCCATTGGTGATTCCATCACCGCCCCAGAGAGATCTTGATACAGCCCTGTCAGGCGCCTACATGACACTTATTCAACATGGTGAGATTCTGTTAAGAGAATTAAGAACTCTAGATGTGAGATGTGGGCGTGGCTCACTTTGGTGACTTCTTTTTCTAAAATAAGGGAAGCTCAGGGTTCGACCTTGGCATGCCCCAGCTATGGTGGTATCATCCAGGCATCTGGGCGGTGGGGGTGAGGTCAAGCATCCTCCCCATGCTACACAACGAGAACTGGAGGTTAGCCTGGGGTACATGTGCATGAGAAACGAAGAGGGAAGGATAAACATGTTACCAACAGACATTTTCTTGTATTTCACACAAGTGTCTTTCCTTCCTTTTGCTTTGAGAGACTTACATTCAAAAGCACCAAGGTCTGGTGTGGTGTCACAGCCTTTAATCCCATCATCTCTCAGGAAGGCAGAGTTCTGCGAGCTCTGGGCAAGCCAGCACCATGCAGTGAGATTGCCTCAAAAATAAAACAAAATAACCATACTAAGTGTTCCAAAGTAACTTAATTGCATCCCTAATGGTTACTAAATAGTTACTAAAAATAAAGGGAAGATATTTTTAAAATAACTTATCAATCCATTCAACGATAGCAAACCTATTATATGTTAAAATAAATTAAAGTTGTGGGAAAAATAATGAATGTTACCCAAACCAGTTAGTCGGAATCCTACCTTCCTTTTCATCTGACTAAATATATAAAGAGACTGGATTTTCATGTCCTTTTACATATTCATTTTAATATGCTGCTACATTAGAAGTATATAAAGAAAGCTCAGATTAACCTAGATACATAGAAATGGAAAGGCCTCTTTAATAGCCATATGAAAAAAATGTTAGTTATCTTTTTAATACCACTCCAAAAGTCAGTATGCATCATATTTCAACATCCCACATTATGTCAAATCATAGAATTAATTCTACTCTTCTGTTAATACTTGTTTTATTTTTCATGAGCCTTTTGTCATTTACATGATGTGGGGATGTGCGCATGTACACCTTTGTATGTAAAAATCAAATATTCATTTTTGGAAAAGACTGTTTCAAAGGCTGGGACATTATTCAGTCATAGAGCACTCATCCAACATGCCTAAGTCCCTAGTTTTACCTGAGGAGAAGGGGAGATTTCTTCACTAATCTGTACAAAGGTCCTAAACACTGGTATACATCATTATACAATATTAAAAAAAAATCCATCTATTAGTAAAGTCCTCTTTTTTTAATAGGGTTATTTGTCTCCCTGCAGTCTAACTTCTTGAGTTCTTTGTATATTTTGGATATAAGGCCTCTATCTGTTGTAGGATTGGTAAAGATCTTTTCCCAATCTCTTGGTTGCCGTTTTGTACTAACCACAGTGTCCTTTGCCTTACAGAAGCTTTGCAGTTTTATGAGATACCATTTGTTGATTCTTGATCTTAGAGCATAAGCCATTGGTGTTTTGTTCAGGAAATTTTCTCCAGTGCCCATGTGTTCCAGATGCTTCCCCACTTTTTCTTCTATTAGTTTGGGCGTATCTGGTTTGATGTGGAGGTCCTTGATCTACTTGGATTTAAGCTTTGTACAGGGTGATAAGCATGGATCGATCTGCATTCTTCTGCATGTTGACCTCCAGTTGAACCAGCACAATTTGCCGAAAAGGCTATCTTTTTTCCATTTGATGGTTTTGGCTCCTTTGTCAAAAATCAAGTGACCATAGGTGTGTGGGTTCATTTCTGGATCTTCGATTCTATCCCACTGGTCTATCTGTCTGTCTCTGTACCAATACAATACAGTTTTTATCACTATTGCTCTGTAATACTGCTTCAGTTCAGGGATAGTGATTCCCCCTGAAGTCCTTTTATTGTTGAGGATAGTTTTAGCTATCCTGGGTTTTTTGTTATTCTAGATGAATTTGCAAATTGTTCTGTCTAACTCTCTGAAGAATTGGATTGGAATTTTGATGGGGATTGCATTGAATCTGTAGATCGCTTTTGGTAAAATGGCCATTTTTACTATATTAATCCTGCCAATCCATGAGCATTGGAGATCTTCCCATGTTCTGAGATCTTCTTCAATTTCTTTCTTCAGAGATGCCTTTCTTGCAGGATGCCTCAACTATAAATTTGTTTTCTTTGATTCAGCGGGAAACTAATATATCATATATATATATATATTTACATACCTCTGTGTTTTGTAAATTATTTTGTACATATTTTCACTCCCTTTTATAGTCATAGTAACCATCATCTCTGTGGGACTTCTTTGCCCCTCATTCGGCTAGGAAATCAACACAGTGCTGTTTGATGTAAAAAAATAAAATAAAGCCATTAGTAAGCACCATCACTCCCCCATCTACAGATGAGAAAACTGAGGCTTAGGAATATTATTCAGTAGTAGGGGATTCACCTAGCATACTTGAGTCCCTAATTTTACCTAAGCAAGAAGGGAGATCGCTTAGGGATGTAAGTAACCTGTCCATGTAAACCACAGAGGAAGGACTTGAGCATAGTTTTCGAACACCAAAGTTTGAATCTTTTCCACCACAGCACACACTTGGAAATTTGATTTTTGTTCTTCTCATTGAAAGTACTCCAAATTCTTTATCAAAAGTTTGCCTTGAAACCCTGTGGTCTGAGCTTTGCTGTTTTTGGAAAGCTTACAAAGAGATTAAGAGTCTTAGGATTGATGGTATTTTTTTAAGAGTCCCAGAGCTAAATGAAAGCATCATCAAACCCTGAGATATTTGCATAGAGTGACAAGTGACAGTGCTGAAAAGCTACTTGGTTAATGACTCAAGCATTGGGCAAGGTGCTAGGCTACTGAAAGATTCCTTGTATTATTTTCCCCATAACCTAATAATATTTTTATTTTAATACATTCTATTAAAAATGCTACTCAAGCTGTACTTAGTAAACTAATGAAATTTAATATCCTGATTCATATTACAAGCACAATAAAATGTGTTCAAGAGCCTTTTAAGTAAATTTGTAAATGATACAATTTACAAATGTATTCTTGGAAAACTATTCTGATGACATTAAATAGTGGCCTAAAAAGCACATAGGCCTTGTAACTGTGACCCACTAGCTCTCTGGGTTCATGTGATTTACTAAAGCAAGGACAAGTCATTCCTGTATTGCATCTCTAAGTCAGTACTACCCTTTGTCAAATGTCTTTGTGTCAAATATATAGTCAGAAAGTTGAAACAATTTTTAGAAATAAAGTTCTGTGTCGGTGAGAATGGATTAGGCTTAAAACTCCCATTAATTTTTATCCGTAGTTCATTAACAAATCACATTTAAAGTATCATTCAGTTGAGTGTTCATTTATTATTTCTCTTGCCAACTCTATTTTTTTGATGTGAGATAAGCATCAACAGCAAGGCAAAGAAAACCGTCAAGCGTGGTTTAGCAAGTGTTTGTGTGCACCGCCCGGTTCCCGCCGTCAGCTTGCATCTACTCACGTGGGATACTTGACTCTATTGCAGGTTTTTATGTGTCAGCAATTCAAAGAGTGAGACCAGGTATGATTATTAATGCTAAGACTGAGTCATGATATTACCTGACCCTGTTATCTGCAGACTAAAGATGCATGAGATAAAAGTAATACATCTTACCGTTCAATTGCCAACATCTGGAAATCTCTCTAGTACTTCACTTGGGTGAGTGCATTAAGGAATATTAACTTTAAAGCATTCTCAGTGTGCCGATATGAAGATATGGCTAGATTCCTCTAGAACATTGGTTCTCAGATGTAAGCCGCCATCACAATCACCTAGAAGACTGTAAGGCCGTGGAATTCCCCGGCTATTTCAGTAGATGTGGGAGAGAGTCTAAGAGTCCGCATTTCTATAGGTTTTGAGAGGATACTAATGGACCCGTGTCAGAAGTACTTTGGGCATTTCTATCCTAATATAACCAATATTATACTAGATGTTGGGTTGCAAAATTTCATAATGAATTCACATAGTCAAATGAATGTTTGCCCAAAATGAGGAAGGATGGCAGTGAAGGAGCTTGTAGTTGAGCCTATCGGAGAATTAGGAAAATAAGAAAAGAGGGACAAACCTCTAATAAACAGCTAAACAAGGTCAGGAAAGAAGATTTTCATCAGCTCATTGTATTTGCACAGCATCTCCTCTGTTCATGACGATAGGTTTCAAAAGTGTCATCCCCCCACAAATGACTTCACAGTGTCAGATTGAATATAGAGGGAATTAAAACAAAACCCAATGGAATAAAAGAAACACAGGATCAGAGGATACAGCTAAGTTTGACAGTGCCTGCCCAACAAACATGATGGTCTGAGTTCAGTCCCCCAAGAAGCCACATATAAAACTGGATGCAATAGCTGGCGTCTCTAATCCTGGCCCTATGAAGCTGATACGAACAGACCCGTGGTATTCACAGTCAAGCTGAGTCGATGAGCTTCAGATTTAGTGAGAGGCTCTGCTCAAAAAAGTGGAGAGTTATTGAGGATGACACCTGGTATTGAATCCTAGCCTCCACACTTACAGGTATGCACATGTGCCTGCATGCCCACATGCATATATGTGTACACGCACACACACACACACACAGAGAGAGAGAGAGAGAGAAAGAGAGAGAGAGAGAGAGAGAGAGGTGTATATATATATGTATATATACATATATATTTACAGACACAAAGAGATGTACACACACACATATGCACACACATATATATGAGAGATTTATACACACACACAGAGATGTATACTTACACAGAGAGAGATGTATACACACACACAAAGAGATGTATACATAGAGAGAGAGAGAGAGAGAGAGAGAGAGAGAGAGAGAGAGATGTATACACACAGAGAGACAGACTCTTCTTCCTCCAAGTGAAAACTCCTTATATTAGCTTTGAAGAACTTTTTAAAGACATCGCTTTTCATCTATATGTAACAGTCCTAGGCTTAAGTCGGAAAAAGGTTAACTTCATGGAGCATGAAGACATCACTAAATGATCAATTGCTAGAATAGATCATCTAGATCCCTTCCTGTGCACCTTTTGCAGGCTGTGGCTCTCCCAGATTCCTTTGTCCAGCTAGCCATGCAAACGCATCTGCTGCCTGTAGACAGTGGCCAGATGCACACACTTCTTCCTGAACCTGTAGGTGACACCAGAAATGACTCTGATTCCTAAAATCACAGAAATTAAACCACAGAAATTAAAATCAAATCTGGTGTGCGGATACAAGCAACTCTGACACCCCACAGTCAATCATAACGCCTGGGGTAGGTGACATCCTCCAACAGCCCCAGCATCCTAAACTTTGCATCCCTTAGCAATCTTCGTCAGCTATGGATTACAGCAAACAGAATCAGCTGGGATAAGAGAAAAAATGTTTTCAGTTCAGTTTGTTATGTCTGATGTAAAAGAGGTCCAATCAGGCAATCTAGAACCAGTGCAATGGTTTCCGATTCATTAGGAGCCAAATCCCTTTCAGCATCTGGACTTACTCATCACAAGCGTCAGGCCTGTCTTGGTGATCCTGGTTGTGCTGCTGGCTTCAAGCTGATGAGAGGCACATTCTAACAGCACACTGAAGGGCAGGAAGAAGGCCGAGTTCCCAGTCCTGCTTCCTAAGTGTACACTTCCTCCTACACTTGGCTGTCAGGAAGTTGGGAATATTAGCTCGTTATCAAGGAACCCAAATAAAAACAAAGGTTCTGTTAGAAAAAGGAAGTCACATAGTTGGTGCCATCAGATACAAAGACATTAAAATTCTTACCTTTCACCATAGAAAGTGGTTAAAGGGCGCTTTCTCACACAGCCACATCACGCTGCTTGAGGGTCTCAGTTTTGGTAGAATACAAGAGCTAACTAGATAGGGTTAATTCAGAGGCCTGGCGCCCTAAGACTCCAATTAGCACCCCAGGTACTGTGTGATACCTTTACCCTGAAAGGTTTGCCCGGAAACCCTCTTTGAAAAGCCCCACCGCTTCCTTACCAGTCGTCAGCCATCTTTCTGCCACTGCCTGGCACATTGTTGATCCTCTGTATTTAAAAACAAAGAAACAAACAAACAAAGCAATGTTGTAAATAATCAACAGCAACTTGCCTGTTCCTCTTTAATTCTTTTATCCTCCAAAAATTATATCTGGCAGATGGGCGTAGTCTCACTCCTTCAAATGCTTGTTCCATTGATACAGAAAAGCTGATCAATGAGAGATGGATTTGAGGAATGCCGTTAAGTCCTTCTTGGAAGGCAGGCCCTACAGCTTCCCCAGGAGGAGTTAACCTGTGCTCCAGGTTGGATCTGTGCCTTCTGCACCTCCAATGGCTAGAAACGGCCAGGGTCAGGCACCACAGTCAATCTAACAGTGAGTGATTAACAGCCAAGACTGAGTGCTGGCACTTTACTCCAAGCCCTTGCCCTGGCATCTTTTTAACACTCAGGTAAATGTCAAAAATGCACCCAGGGATTATAGCTGACAAGGGGTAAAAGCCTTCATGTTGTCCTCCAAAGGTTAGGGTTCCCAGGCCCAGTTGGAAGCCCTAGTCTCCAATAACCATTAATCCGCTCTCTTCTGGTAGGTGTGGGCATATTTATGGCTGCAGTCACTAAAGGGTGAAATAAAGATTAGTTTTTAGTTAGGAACGCAAAGCTTTTGAGATCAATACAAACTCGGTGCTGAAATCAATCTAAAGTTTGGAATTTTTAAGTAAAGATTTACTAGGCTTTCTTGTACGTTTAATTTTCCAAAGGGAAAATAAGCCCAGAAATGTAACATAGTAATCAAATTGAATAAACACCAGCCACTCTGTAAGCTGACCTGTGTTATGCACATATCAAATAAGTGTGAAAAGCAATAAAAATGTCCATCATGCAGATTGTAAATTCACCCACAAAAGGTAAGAGGCAAAACACACACGTATGGATTTACATGATAGGAATCCTAGCAGATACACTTGTCTACTCAAAAATGTAGATAATCAATAGCCATTAATAATGAAGTCATTCATGCATTTCCTTATTACCATGCATATTAAGTGTTTCAGTTACTTGTACTTAGTTGGATAGATAAATGTATAGTAATATCTTTTTAAAAGATAGAGACTTACTCTGAAGCACAAAATCTGCTGTTTGGAAGGAAGAGTAAGTGGACCGGAAACACGGCTTGCCATCGCCCTCAACCCTGCATGTTTGATACATGTATGCAATTCATTATGCAGTTTCTTGAGATATGACAGTGGTTGTCTGGCAAACCAGAGCTTTAATGACTTTTTCTGTTTCATATGAAAAGACTGTAGGTATTTTAGGAAAATGGCTGAGTAGATCCACATCGATAAGTTCTCTTCTGCTTACTACATGTCTTCAGGTTGGGGAGATTCAGAGATTTTCTTCTTCTTCTTCTTCTTCTTCTTCTTCTTCTTCTTCTTCTTCTTCTTCTTCTTCTTCTTCTTCTTCTTCTTCTTCTTCTTCCTCTTCCTCTTCCTCTTCCTCTTCTTCTTCTATTTCTTCTATTTCTTCTTCTTCTTCTCCTCCTCTTCCTCCTCCTCCTCCTTCTTCTTCTTTTTTAGAAAACTATGGTTCCATGTAGTAAGTTTATTTCCTCAGCAAAGTGCACGAGGCTTACAGTATGCTATAACTTCAGAAATTATTTCAACTACCCTTGGGCCTTCATCGTAGATGTGCATCTCTTCTCAGTAGAGTGCAGAAGGGTGAGGGTACCCGTCAGCCTCTGGAGATACCAGAAACCTAGTATATCAGAGGTAGAGGGCAGGAAAGCAGAGGATCCCAGAGGTGGAGGTAGAGATACTGGAGAATGCTGGGGTTTTCATTGGGTGATTGTGATCAGAGCTTTGTGCTCTCCCACAATTATTTGAGCATAAGATTACCAGATCACTTTAATCAGCAGTACTGCCAGGTTTTGTTTGGGACTATTTGCCTGACTCTCGAGTCATATTCAAAGTCCGTTAGCCTACAGTATATTCTGTCCACTCACAGGACAGGGACTTCTATTGTAGGGATAGCTGCTGCTCTCTTTGAAATGTTTAAAGGATACCACAGCACACAGTAGATAGGCGCCTCGTGTCAGTATTGGCATCTTCTGCCCATTGGTATAATTCTTGGAAAGTTACAAAGTCCCAGAGAAAGCATGGGTGTATATTCTTAAATAGAATCAGCACGGATCACAGGAGATAAATTTTTAACCTCACTAAAACTGTTGCAACAGTGGAAAAGTGACATTTTAACTAATGTCATTCACCGAAGATGGGTAAAATAAAACTTAAATGTCTCAAATTTCATATATATACTAATTGTGTATAGTACCTATATGAGAAAGCACACAAAGTGGTGAAATATGCATATTTGTGCTATATGTATATATCCATATATTTTAATAAATTCCTTTAGCCAGGAGATGCATATTACAACCAAGATCAGCTCACACACTCTAGGGGTTGATGTCATGGGGCCATTGGAATACAGCAATATGGAGTGAAGGTGGCTGGTTGCCGTCATAAATCTGTGGATTTGGGGAGCCAGGTTAGGAGTTCCCATGCTGGAAGAATTTCTGGGTGTCTATAGATCTCTGAGGCATGCTTAATGATTAATCTCGTAATACCACGTGCTCTTCCACTGTACAAAACTCAAGGCGCTCCTTCTAAGACCTGATCTATGATCGTCAGTACTTCCGTGCATGACACATACATTGAACATATATGACAAATGATGAATGGGTGCTCTGAAGAGTCTGAAACTGGAAGACGCAAATGCAGTTCCCTCATCCCAGCAGCGACAGGTTCACACCCGAAGTGGCTCCAGTGAGTCTACGGGACCCTTGCAAACCACAAGATTTTCCAGGCCAGTCTGCACTGGAGATGTGCAAGCAGAAGGAACTGAAAAGAGAGCTGAATTCAGACTTTGTAAGAGAATGTTCCTCAACTCTAAAATCCAAAAGGAAACTTACATTAGGTCCTGTTTCTTTATTCCTCAGAAAAATTCATTTACTTTCATGGGTTCTTGTTAGAGACTTAGTAGGCTTCTCAAAGAAGTGAATGAGGGATGTGCACATGGACAGATACATATTCCCCCATTACTTTAAAATATTAAAAAGCTAGTGTTACAGCAGGCATCCATCACACACACACACACACACACACACACACACACACACACACACACACACACACAAAAGGAAAATAGCACAAGGTAAACCAATGAACTACCTGATATAGGTCAATAATAATCTTTTCTTTCACTTTGACTATGTCCTCTTTCATTACTAAAACCTTGTCATGCCATTTCCCACGAGAAAATAAAACATAAATAAGTTTATTCTTCTAGCATGATTCATCAACTTTTACTATTAACACTTTGGCGCATTCCTTTTTATTATTAATAGTTTAGAGCATTTCTTTCAGCTTCCCATCAGTAAAGCAATGTACGTTAAAAATAGTTTCCTTAACTTTTTCCTGTGTGAACTGTGAGCTTTGAAATGTTTTGTGGGCAAGGAGGCGTCTTAAAAGCCTCCACGTTCTTCAAGGACTTTGCAATAGCTGCACCTGATCCCGTCAGAGCAACGAGCTGCCTGCCCTGCACTTTCTTATCTTGATGATGTATGAGTGAGTAAGTCCCAACAGTGGGAAGTCAGAATACATCATTTATATGAGAGACAAAGGGGATGAAAAAGGAGAGGAAGAAAGGGTAAAGAAAGAAGACAGAGAGGCAAGGAGTCATCCAGTTTCATTGGTGGTTAGGAACGCCAAGGAAATTAACAGATAGAGTGAGATACAGGAAGGTAAATATTCTTACAGCTAGAATTAAATCCCCATAGGGAATTTAACTCAGTCCTTAACATCTCAAACATATTCAACTCTATAATTGAACTCTATACAACATCAACACAAAAGGAAAATATTCAAATTCTTATTTGTCATGTTGTATTAGCCATGGCTGAATGTTACTATGGGATTTTGATTTTTTTTTTAAAAAAGCAACATTTAATGAATTGTCTTTTAAAAATTACAATCTACTCAACAGAATTCCTTATTAACTCAGTCTGCTAATACCTAAAATGTATACAAGGTTTCAGATAATGCTTCTACAACATGTCATTATTAAATATAGAGTGTAAATAGCATAAGTAAAGTTTTATGCGTAGGCCACTAGGAAACCAACAGTAGAGTAGAGGTGGAATGGAAAACTAAGAAAGATATAATAAAAAGAAAAAAAGAAACCAGATTTTACAAAAATGGAAAGGGAGAGAGCTTTGCATGAAAAAAAGCCAAGAGCACAGAGAAGAATATAAGATATAAACAGGTCTTCTGCGATCCAGTGTCTCAATGAAAGTGATAAATTCTACAATGTAACAATATTTGATTATTATCCTCATAACTATCATACTAAAACACTTAGATGACTACTTTCCATTAACTATAAAAATTATTAGTGGCTATTCTGACAAAGAGATACACATCTTCATTTTTTAAGAATGAGTAAAAGAGGGAATAATATTGTCACAAATAAAAAGAAAAATTTGAGGGTGGAGAAGTTGATTAGAATAATTTGCGACTTCAGATAATACATCTCTATGATAAAAAATGTTGTCCTGGTTATGAGGGGAGTATTCCATAGTTTTTAATGAGCATTCAGAATTTATCATGCCTACAATAAAATATGCTACTATCTTTCAAAACTTTTGAAATATGTGGAACGGTTTTGGAAAATACATGCTTCCTGTTAATATACTCAGAATACTTCCACATTCTTGATCTGCTATGACCTACTTCTAAAGAGGTGACTCGTGAATCCCTCTGGTCCCCAAGCCTCCAGGCTAATTTCAGAGGAAAATAAATGCATTTCCCCCCCTCCCACAGCCTAAACTTTCAGCTTTTTTTTTACTAGGAAATTTCCCAGCTTTCCATTAGGAACTATTTGTTTTAGCCACTGCTCTTCAGTTCACCCCGATAAAGTAGTTAAAGGAAGGGAATGTTCTATGTACCCCTATACAGGGAAACCGAGGCAAGACCTGAAAGAGAAAAATGATGTGTGTAGAGTCACAAGGGAAGGGTTTGAGAGTCAGAAGCCAGAAGCGTCCTCGCTCCTCTGGGTCACTGGAGTGAAGAGACAACAGAGAACGTTTCATAGTCAGGAATGGGCTTGGCATCCTACCATTAAAAATACATTTCCTAAATTTTTCAAAAGCTTAATTTCCTAAGACAAATCTGAGCTATCATTGTTGTTAAGGGTAGAGGAGTGATGGTTTTTAAACATATAATAAACGTATAGACCATATAATATTAAAGAGCAAAATAAAAAAAATAGTGATACTTTTGCTAAAGTAACCAGTCACCCTTAGAATAGAGTCATAAATTATTGCTTCCCAGGGAGAAGCAGATGTATCCTGTCTTCCACCAAGTAATTGTTGAACACAAAGCAAAAAAGAGATAAAAGGAAAACTAAGACAGGTTGCCCTAGCTGTGCCTGCCCGTTGTTGCTGTTGCTGTTGCTGTTGCTGTTGCTGTTGCTGCTGTTGCTGTTGCTGTTGCTGTTGCTGTTGCTGTTGCTGTTGCTGTTGCTGTTGCTGTTGCCGTTGCCGTTGCCGCTGTTGCTGTTGCTGTTGCTGTTGCTGTTGTTGTTGCTGTTGCTGTTGCTGTTGCTGTTGCTGTTGCTGTTGCTGCTGTTGCTGTTGCTGTTGCTGTTGCTGTTGCTGTTGCTGGTGCTGTTGCTGTTGCTGTTGCTGTTGCTGTTGTTGCTGTTGTTTTTAGCTTGCTGTTGTTGTCTTGGTTAACAACCATTCAGATGGTACTCTCTAAGCAAGTACCTGTTCTCCATAACACATCCTTGCCAAGGGATTGTAGAATCCTTTGAGGTAGGCGCTATAGTAGTCCTCTTCCTGAGGGAGTTTAATGCTAAATTTAAACAATGCAAAGTGGCAGACCCAAGGCTCAAATCGGGGGTTCTTCCCCAGAACCCTTCTCAGAACCCAGCACTGACCTATGTCTTAGCATCTCCATAGAACTAACAGTTGACTAAAATCTCAGTGTTTGCTGAGTAATTGAAACATTCTTGAAGATAAAAGCCTCAGAAAATTATAGTTTCTTAAAAATTTAATAAAGAACTTTATGAATGCCACTATCGTCAGATGCCCTAACCAATCTCTTAACTGTAAAATGTTACACATTCCCAATTTTTTTTCTGATAAACTTGAAAACTCACATTTAGTAATCCATTAACATGTTTACTGGGTGGCTCTTTTGCATATGATACAGAGTTGTGAACTATGGAAGATTTTTGACAGCAGCAAAGCACTTTTTTGAAGATTGTAGTTTAGTTGCAATAGTAAAATAGATTTCCCTAACTAAGGAACTAACAGATAAGCAATAGCAAAAATACGCAGATAATAAGAATGAAGAAGTTAGGGACTTGCTTTTCTCAGCTACCGCAGTTTCTTCAACATATATTAACTATTAATTTTAGCTATTCATTTACTGTGTCTCACTTCCCTACATTTCTTCCATTAGAATACTAGCCCCTCGAGAACGAGAATCAATTTTATTCATTATTCTATACTTAATATTTGGTGTGTTATTTGGTATATAATAATTCCCCAGATGTACTTGATGGGTGAAAGCTAAAAAGAAAGAATAATGAATGCTCATGGGAGGCAGTGTCCAGTGTCATAGATTGGCAAACCTATCAAATCAGGTAGAATTTCAAATCTACCTTTGAAAACAGAAGATTCTGAAATTTTTGTCTGTTTTTCAGTTACCAAGTGAGCTGGAGAATATCTGGCCCATGTAGAGTCTCACCTCCTAACCAAACTAGCCTGGGGTCTTTCACACAGTAGGTTTGAGAGCTAAAATGTTGAATCAGGGACAGTTAAAAGTATATAATGTCTCTTAAGGCTTAGGCTCAGAATTAGCGCTAAGTCACTTCTAGAAAGATCCATTGTTCTAAGAAATTAGCTATGGCAGCTCACAGAGGAAAAGGAGTGGGAAATAGATCCAGTCCTAATAGAGGCAGGGAAGCTTCTGCAGTCTACCAAACTCATGATTAGCAAGAGGATTAAGAAACCAAGACATCGGAAGGATTTATAACAGTGTCCACCACACAGATCACAAACTCGATGAGTAATACTGATTATTACTGCTTGAAGCTGCTTCAAAAGAGAGAGCTATTTCAGAGTTCTATTTGTAGGGCTCAAACCCTCTTACAAGAACAAACCCAACCATGAGTGTTTTATGCATTAGTCCAGAGTGTCCAAAGAGCAGCTACCAGTGAGCAGCGTCCCCAGAGAAGCTGGAACTGCACACATACCTGGAGCCTAGAATGTCTACAGCCAAGTCCTTGGAGCAACAGTAAACCTTCGGGTGTGGGGTTCTAGCCAACAGCACAATTGCTTTTACTACTATCTCAGAGCACTTTGCTCCCCAATAAACCACATGTCGCTGGTGACTTTGGGATATCTCAGACCATGCCTAACGGAAATTTAAATTTTAAAAACTAAGAAAGTTATGAGTTCGTGTTTGGTTTCTCCGTTCTCTCATTTTGAGGGAGCTATGTGGCCCTTCCTCTACTGAATTTTATCCCAACTATAACATGGAGTCACCATTTCCCCATTATTGCTTGTATTCTACGTGGCAGCAATCTCAAGGATCAGATCTCATGAAACAGATCAGGAAAGAAACACAGAGGAGGCCAGGCTCTGATGTTTATACAATTTGGTAATCACTCAGAAATCTGAATTAGAAAAGTTACTAGGCAGGAAAATAGTTTCAGCAAAAGCAGTCCCTCATGCTAGGCACCCAAGCAAGCCTAGAACTGTTCTACAGATATTCCTAGTCTGTCCAGTCCAACGCCATGGCTGTGCAGCTCCCCTAAGCCTGGATCTCGGTCACCTAAAAGGCTGGCGAGATCACTTAGAGCTGAAGGCTGCTCTTTTAGACAATCGGTGTGGTTATTTCAAGGTCTTCCCACCATACAAAGCTTAATGCAGATTAGCTGATGAAGACTTTTGATAATTCTGCCAAAGTCTAAAGACCGCTTAGATTAGATGACTACATGACTGCTGTTATTGTTGTAGTTTTTTCAAAGACAATCCTCTTCTGCCATGAGAAATCTATCCTGCTGAGTGCCCCTGAAGAGTCACGTCCTTCCTTCCTACCATTTTAAAAACAACAGTGGCAGAGTTGCCAGCCGCCCGATCGTGCTCAGCAGGATAGATCAAACACACAGATGCAATTTCTGTATGTTGAACAGTGAAGTGGGATAAAATTCAAATGCTTACAATCGCTTAGTAGCTGCCATCTGATTGCTGCAAATTGAATCTTTCATAACAGGATTTATTGTAAATAGTGTCATTGCATTTGAGAGTCCAGCAGACATTGCAGTCAAAGCCCATGCAAGATGCTAAAGGTCTGAGGTCTACAAGACGTACAAGGTCATTTGCGCACTGATTACGAGGGGGGTTTTTTTGCTTGTTTGTTGGTTGGTTTTGGTATTGATTGCTTACAGAATAACCCGTAGTTGTCATTATTTTCCCTGTGAAAGCTCAAACATTATCATATTCTCTTAGCTTTGAGATGGAGAAGACAATGTGCCAAGCACTTTGTCTCAAGACCCGCTTCACCATGACAAGTCCCTACTTCACTCCCATTTATTCTCCCTTCCAGCTACATGTTAGATAACAAAATCAGAAATAGATAAAAAGTCTTAAAATGTCTTCTGTACTGTTGGGAAGCACGTCAAAGAATTATAAATATATAATATTTATAATTAATGGCATATCTATATTAGTAGTAAAGAGGAAAAAAAAGAGTTAAAAATTGCAAAGCAGAATTTAAGCCCTACAAAGCATGCTTCAATTCCTTCATGACGCAAGGGGAAGGCTGTCGTTTAAATGATCGTGTCACTATTCAACGCTGGGTTGCATTCCAAGAACGACCAACAGCAAGTATACGGTGAGTGAGCACTTCGCACACATGAGAAGTTGGTAAATACTCCACAAACTTAGTACCTTCAACTTTTAATGATATTGAACCCCCAAAGGGCAGTGTGTTGCAGTCATGCAGTCTTCCTATGCAAGAACCCCATTAGGGGATGTTCAAAAATGAGAAGGATTTTAGAAGTAGGACCAGGTAACTTCCTCTGTTTTCTTGCTTTCCTTGGCCCCAACAACAAATAGACCTTGTCTGTGTCTTGTTATGTGTTCAGTTTTGCTGGTAATTGTGAGGGGAGAGTGCAAGACCTCAACTGGACCAGAAGAGAGGAGTCTTACTCTCCAGTAAGGCAGGAACCTGGAGAGCAAAGAGCCCTGTGAAAGGGCTTTGGTTTCATTCCCCTTCATTTATTTGAGTAAACATCCCACATGCATGTTAATGGTATCATTCTAGCTGGGGAGTTCCCCATTTCTATGCCTTGAAAATTTCAGCGCCCCCCCCCACACACACACTTAAGCAGGTGTCTTTCCATCACTCATGAATCAAAAAAAGAGGGGTTGTACAAAGACAACCCTTGGGTGATTTTTAGTAAGTTTACTAATCAGAGCACACTAAAGTGAATCATATTCTATATTTATTGACAAGCAAAACTCAATGTAATTCATGTCTAGCAATGTTTTATAATTATATTTGAAGGCATATTTTTTCCATTTCTGCCCCCTCTGTGTGCATGAGAGAGTGGGGGTTCTTGGACACCTCCAACTCCCATTGACAGCCTAAATGAGGGTACTATACATTGTAAGTCTGAAGAACATGTCCTCTACCAAAATGCACATGTCTTCGTGGTCCTAGAAATGCACATGTCTTTCTTTAAGGTTCTAGAATCAGGCTAAGGTCCATTCTGAATGCTAAGCAGAGTCAACAGGGCGAGACCTATGGGCTGGCCCTTATTTACCAAGTGAACTCCCAAGTTGAAAGGTTACATTTGTGAAATGGCAGCTGGGTCCCCTAACAGTTAATCCTAGCTCCTGCAAACCAAAGACTCTTAATTGAAATACGAATCTGACAATTTGATAATGTTCTAATAAAACCGTGGTTTCTGTACTCTTAAGTGTCAAAGACTGACAGAGAACTTCAAAAAAGGTTGTTTAGCCAGACAAAAATAATAAGAGAAAAAATATGTTTCCCAACAAAACCATAAAGCTTGAATAGTACAGAGAGAAAAACAAAACAAAACAAAACAAAACAAGGAACTGTCCTGTTTTACCAACTGTGCTTCCCCCACCCCTGGAGTGTGCCCTCAGCCCTCCTAGGCATGGACTGGTATCTTCCAAGCCAGCCCCACGCCCTAGATACCAAGACAGGCTAAAGTGGCATCCTAGCATACTTTGAGATCAGACAGCTTCTGCATTTGAGAGTCTGAGGGGCTGGGGGTGGGAGGGAAAACCCAGCATACCGATGTTGTGGAAGCTGCAAACAACAGCATATACACAGACACAAAAAAAGTTTGCATATTGCACAGAGCGCTTGAAGATCATAAATCTATGCATGAGAAAGATGTAGTGGAAATTTTGGGGGGGATTAGAGTTTATTTTTGTCATCTCTGTGAGACAGCTACTCATTCATCCAGATCACAGCTAAGAAAAAAGCTGGTCACAGAAATTAGCAGTTTCAGCTCAGCAGCGAAGTCGCCAGCCTGTGAAGGCAGAGAGAAATTGACTAATTAGCAATGCGCACTAAAACTTGACGGTTCTTTATAGAGAGAAGAGAAGAGAGAGGGAGAGAGAGGGAGAGGGAGGGAGGGGGGGCTCGCTTTTTCCCCTTCTTTCTTCCAAAGATGTTTGAAATCGCAGTCATTTACGCTCGACAATTTTTACAATAGCCTTGAGCCATAATTTTGCGAGTCTCTCCAGCATCCATCCCCCTGTATGGTCTCTCTCTACTGGCCAAGCACGACCATTTCTCTCCCCAACCGTGGATTTCCTATTACTCTCGTTACGACTCACTGAGCCCCAGGCCCAAGGATAATGATGTGTTGTTTCTTGGTAGCATAATTTGTCACACGTACATTTTTTCTTCTTCTTCTCTTGCAGAAAGCTCTGCTCCCTCTCTCTCTCTCCCTCTCTCTCCCTCTCTCTCCTCTCTCTTTCTCTCTTTTCTCCCTCTCCTATATTTTCTTGCTGTTGCTAATTCATGGTGATCAAATGATGTACGACAAAATAAATTGTACAGAGTGACTGCCTGGAGTTGGGAGCCAGAAGGTGTGTTCCCCTCCCAAGGAGAGAGCAAACCTTTAAAAAGGAAGGACAATTGATTTTGGGGGGAGCTTAAGTGAGCCCTGACTTTGCAGCTGGCTGACAGCAGGTAAGTTTCTGGCCTTGGGTTTGCCTTGCCTGTATTTTCCTTGTCTTTTGGGGTTGTTGTGGATGCGGGGGGGGGGTACCTATGGGGGGGCCGTGTGGCAAACGCTTATAAAGAATAAAACTCCCATTGCAAGACATAAGCAGATGGGAGGTGGAAGCAAGGGGGGGGAGAACAAGAAGGAAAGACTAGGAAAAGATGGGGGGGGGGTGGCTAGACAACGAAGCTGGGAGAGCAAGAGAGAGGTATGACCGGGGCCACTTCCAGTGAGGACTTAGATGTTTCCCGGCAAGCCTGAGCTTTGGGGGAGGGGGTTGTTGCTGGGGGAGGGAGGTTAGGTCCACCTGGAACAGGATGGGAAAGTGAGTGGAGAGGAGCCCAGCCTGGTAGGAATGAGAAGCCGGCGATCCAGAAGCGGCGCCCGGCAAGGCAGAGTGAGCCGCAGCGGAAGGGGCAGGTCCGGCGGGTCCCTCGGAGCCGGGCGGCGGCGGCGGTGGTCCCGGCGGGCGCGCGGGCGGGACGCGGGCAAGAGGGTCCCTTCTTGTTCGGCCCTGAAAGGTGCAATTACAGATTAAGGACTCGCTGTGTGGATTTCACCTGGCCTCCCCCTCCCCGGCCTCTTACCACCTAGAAACGGGAGGCTCAGACTTTTTACAGAAGTACTTCCAGGGCTGGGGGAGTGGGGGGGTGCTCGAGTGGGGGAACCTCTGGAAGCTGAACCCCGGGGATCGAAGGGATGCTTGTCGACCCAAGATCCTTCTGGGTGCGGAGTAGGGACCCCTCCGCACTGGACCGCGTCCCCACCCCCACCCCATTCCCGGGCCGCCACCCCTCCCCCAACACCTGCCTTCTAACTTGAACTTCTCATAGTTCCTCCTGGTAAAGCGGCTGCTCCCGGTGCTCGAGAGGGAGGGAGAGCAGTCCACACCAAGCCCCCCTGGCCTCTAGTCTCCTGCTCTAAATCCAGCCTAGCACCCCAACTTGGCCCCCAGTCATCCTCGGGGCCGCCCCGCACTGGAAGGGGAACTAGATGACTGAACTTCCGTGCTCTGAAATAGCAAAGGTGCAGGGAGAAGGGGGCCCGAGGTGGGGTGAGTAGTGTGGGTGCAAGGAGTCTCTGGCCAGGTTTAAAGGCGTCTCTGGAAAATTAGCAAAACGGGGTGGCGGCGAGGGAAGCCAACAGTTTGCGAAGCGGGGAAGCGGGCAGGGCCGGGGTGAGGGAAATGAGCTAGAATTGATAAGGACAGCTCCCGCCTCTGCCGAGTCCACTGAGCGGGTCCCCATCGCGCTCCGCTGCACTTCCCCGGGAGAAGAAAGGGCTTTATCTCCTCCCTCAGACGGGGAGCCTAGGACTTTTTCGGGGCAGCTCGGATAATCGAAGGTGTCCCCAGCTTTTAGAGAGCTAAGAATCGCTCACCCGCACGCCTACCCCCCCTTTTCCCACCCCACCCCCAAACTGGGCCAACTAAGAAAAAGCAAAGCTTCCAGCACCAGTTGACCTGGAACCGCCGCCGTCGGTCGCCTCTGAGCTCTGGGGGCACCCCCTGACTCCCCACTCCCGGCCTTTCCGTTCATCCAGCTGGGCATGGACTCGAGCCCACGAGGTGTCACGGCCTCAGCCTCCACTTTTGCCGCCGCTGCTGTCACCGCCGTCGCTGCCAAGAGAGGAGCCTGGGTGCTTTTAGGAAAGTGAGGGGCGAAGAGTGTAAGAGGTAGCAAGGAGCAGAACCGGAGTCCCGACCCCAGACGAGGACCCTTCAGGAGGCGCTCAGGACCGGGCGCCTTCACACCTCCCTCTTAGGCTCGCATCCTAAGCGCACAGGGAGGGAGCCAAGCGGGGCCTTGACTGTTGTTCCTCTCTCCCCTCCACACCCTTCCCCACCCCGGCCACACCCCACCCCCCTTCACCTCCCTGCTCCCCCTCCCATCCCCCACCCCTGTCTGCCAGGTTGGAGGAGGGTTTAAAGCCAGGTGCGCAGAGTCAGCTCGCCATGTCCAGATCCGGGGACAGGACCTCCACCTTCGACCCCAGCCACAGTGACAACCTGCTGCACGGTCTCAACCTGCTGTGGAGGAAGCAGCTATTTTGCGACGTGACCCTGACAGCCCAAGGCCAACAGTTCCACTGCCACAAGGCCGTGCTGGCCTCCTGCTCGCAGTACTTCCGATCACTCTTCTCCAGCCACCCCCCTCTCGGGGGAGGGGTCGGCGGCCAGGACGGCCTGGGGGCCCCCAAGGACCAGCAGCAGCAGCAGCAGCCGCAGCAGCAGCCTTCACAGCAGCAGCAGCAGCCACCACAGGAGGAGCCCGGGACTCCTTCCTCCTCCCCCGACGACAAGCTGCTGACCAGTCCCCGAGCCATCAACAACCTAGTGCTGCAGGGCTGCTCGTCCATCGGGCTGCGCCTAGTGCTTGAATACCTCTACACGGCCAACGTGACCCTGTCCCTGGACACCGTGGAGGAGGTGCTGTCGGTCAGCAAAATCCTGCACATTCCTCAGGTCACCAAGCTCTGCGTTCAGTTCCTCAACGACCAGATCTCGGTGCAGAACTACAAGCAGGTGTGCAAGATCGCCGCACTGCACGGCCTGGAGGAGACCAAGAAGCTGGCCAACAAGTACCTGGTGGAGGATGTGCTGTTGCTTAACTTCGAGGAGATGCGTGCCCTGCTGGACTCGCTGCCGCCCCCCGTGGAGTCGGAGCTGGCACTTTTCCAGATGTCCGTGCTGTGGCTGGAGCACGACCGTGAGACCCGCATGCAGTACGCGCCCGACCTCATGAAGCGCCTTCGCTTTGCGCTCATCCCCGCCCCGGAGCTGGTGGAGCGGGTCCAGTCGGTGGATTTCATGCGCACCGACCCGGTCTGCCAGAAGCTGCTGCTGGACGCCATGAACTACCACCTGATGCCCTTCAGGCAGCACTGCAGGCAGAGCCTGGCCAGCAGGTAGGAGACAACAAAGAGGAAGGCGGGGTGGGATGGGGTTGGGGGGAGTTGGAGAGGCCGGAGGGAGGGGAGGGGGCAGGGAGGAGGGGAGAACTGGGCGGGCTGGGCGGGAGGCTCCTGCACGTGAAAAACCATTTCAGACACTTCAGCTGGTGTGGGCAAAGTTGATTTTAGAGTGTCAGAAGGGGCAACGGGGACCTGGCCTAACAGCACTCCTGAGCGCTTGAATGCTCGGGTTCCCAAATCTTCAGGGCCAGAAACATTGAAGATTTCAGACTCAGGTTGAAACTGAACAGATAGGTAGGGCACAAAGGCCTATGCAGTTTAGAAGGGTAGCTCTGGGCACCTTGGTCAGTCAGATCTCGCTCTGCCCGCCCCTTAAAGTGGACCTGTTCCAGGAGATGGACTCTGTGGTACAGACTTTTCTTGTTCCTGCTTTGAGCTAGGAGAAACTCTCAGACAGTGTCAGCAGAAGAGAACTTCATAGTCTGTCATGCACTCCAGTTTTTAATTGTTTGTTTGGTTTTTGTGCTGTGACTGAGGTCTGCTCCCTTTCTAGATTGGAACTCCCAAAAGGTGTTGTCTACTGCTATTGTTAGTTCTAAGGATGGCATCCTGGGGCCAAGTAAACTTTTCTACCTTGTGGAAAACACTTTTCACTCTTTAAAGGAGAACAAAGCTAACCAACTATTTCAGGGTGGTGGGGTGAATCTTGCCTACAAACTTCTGTCCCCAAGAAGTCTAGGACATTGGCGGCTGGGAGTTGAGGACAGGGAGCAGAGTCTTGCACCTCCAGTTGCTTTGTGTCTAGCAGGAGTCACAAGGAAGTAAGGGAACTGTTGATGCTGTCTGCCATTACGATTTAGAAAGTATCTGTTTGTGTTGCAAACAGTGTTTCACATCCAAAGGGAGAGAGGAAAATGATGCTTTTGTAAAGTGCTTCAGAGAAGACTGCAGAGGCTGACAATCCTGTTTGATTGGCTCCAACTTCAAAACCCTTTTAAATGAGCCCTGGCAAAGGGCTCCTTCTGGTTTTGTTTGTTTGTTTGTTTGTTTGTGTTTTGTGTTTGTTTGTTTTTTTTTTTGAGAAGAGACATGGTATCCGTTCCCTTTGGTGATTAAGCATCTGGGTTTCAGATGCCAAGCTACTGAGGCCAGCCTGAACTCCAAGGGTTGCATGACAAAAAGACATGGCTTGAACATGTGCCAAGGCAAAGTCCCATACAGAATGATGACCACTCCAGGCAACCTCTGAGAGTAGGGGTGTGTGTGTGTGTGTGTGTGTGTGTGTGTGTGTGTGTGTGTGTGTGTGTGTTCCTTCATACTACTTCTACCAATTTGAGGTAGCAGACATTTAAAGGCATTTAACATTATCCACAGCTGTTTGGGCAACACTGCTGTTACGTTTAAGTCAACAGGGGGGATAAGAAATCTTGAACTCGTAACAGATGCTGTGGGTTGACTTTTCTGTCTGGCTATGGGAGATGAGTTTGTGTATTGTGGTGTCAAGAGATGTCTGTACCGGAAAGAGTAATACAAAGTAGTCCATCAACAGTGTGCACAAGATTCCATGTCAGAACAGAATGTGTTATCCCATGTGTTTTTCACATGTCTAAAGATCAAAATGACGAGCTCACTGTGATGGACAGATATTGCCATGCCTAAGAGGGATTGGTGAGTGACTGTCCACTACCTTAGATTTTATCATTGTTGACAACTTATAACTATATTCATTTAGCACATATCCTACACAGTCAAGAATTCAGACTATACAGTTAGGCTTTTGAGACTGCCTTTTATATTTAAAAAATATATATAATTTAGAATAAATTCAGAAACCCAAAGGAAATAATTAATTTTAAGATTGAACTCATTGCCCTATGAGTAATTTGGGCAGACAAGCTTTGTAAATTGGATCTAGTAAATAATTTCTGAATGCTCGATACACTGTTCTATGTTGGTATGTCCTAAGATTCAGTGTCAAGAGACTTCACTTTCAAAATGCAAAATGTTAGTCAGAAATCCTACCTTAGTCTGGAATCAGCACACCAGCTGGGGCCTGCTGCCTCTGTCCTGGTGGGCCGCTAAGATACCAGGCTGCCTGGCTCCGTGACAATAACTCCCAGCTTCACTGGGCCACATCATTTGAAGGGTATGTAGTGGTGTCTGACCACTGAATGCTTACAAGTGTCATGGCTGCTGCAGGGATCTGATACTTTTGCAGTAAGAGGAAACTATTTTTCCTTTAGAAGAGGAAGATATAGAAAAGAAAATAGTACATCAAACCTATTGCGGATCTCAGGAACGTAATGTCGACTCCATTTCATCATTAGTAACTGTAGCATTTTCAATTTTAGAAACCGATCACATTGTTATAATTTTAAATCACAGAAGAATGCAAAATTTTAACTTGAGTGTAGACAAAAAAAATGTTCTAAGTTAAAACCCTTCTGTCTTAAGTGAGCTCCAGGTTATAGCCAGTGTGCTAGAAAAACGCTTCTCTCAGCTGTGCGTGGAGGTCAACATGAGGTTAGATATGTCACCCGATTGTTGTTGAGATTATGTCACTGTTAGGAAAGACAACTGAACAGAAGGGCATCCTATTTAAGACTTTTCCTTTACCTGTAGGCTTTAGGAGCCTAAATATGAATATATGCCTCAAATTTAGAGAGGGGACAAGGGAATTAAAATTGACCAGTTGGTCATCATGAACACGAAATACAACCAAATACAGTAGATGAAAGAATTCATGTGTTTAAGAACATATATTGTGTCTGCAGAAAATAAAGATTTTAATATATTAATTTAAAATATGACTATAAAGATGAGTAAGTAATTCTGAATTTGTATTATCTGGAAAAATAAGCAGCGGGGGAAGTCTCAAGGGAAGCAGTAGAATCGATTCATATTTTTCTGTAGTTACTCAGTTCTTCTGATCATGTCATTTGAACACAGGCTCACGGTCTGTTTTAATGAAGTAAGCATTAGTTGAATGGACTAAATAAGATACTTGCTGCCCCATCTTCAAGTAATTAGTAATGTAAAATGACAAGACTTGACAAAGGACATGACATTTTAGACAAGAGGAATAAGTTCTAGTGGTTTGTTGCATGGAATAGTGAATACAGTTAATAATAACAGATTGCTAAATTGGAGACCTTAACATTCTCATAGAAAATGAGAGGCAAGAAGATGATAATAAGTATATTAGATAGCTTATCTTAATCTTCGCATATTATATACATATATCAAAATATCACATTATGCACCCAAAGACACATCTTTTATAAGGTTTTCTTTTCTTTTTTTGAAAGAGTGTCTGAACATATACACATAAAACGTTTTGAAGTCAGACTTCTTGACTGTTTTCTTTAGGTTTATTATAAAATGAGGCCATCTATTTCAAGATGAAGATAGGTATGAATTAAGCTCTGGGAAAAGTTCCTGGGAAAGTCACTACAAAAGTCTTCTAAAGTGTGAATATTTCATGTAAGACAATTAGCACTGGAGAATATCTAGCTGAAGATGTGTGGACCAGTGGAGAATAAACTTAGCCACGAGTCCCCTTACAATACTGAAGCCCTCAGTCTAAATTACCTAAAGTAACCAAAACGTTTTTCTTTGTATTTTTTTTAATTTTTATTGCACAATTAGTAATGATATCAAATTAGACCGGAATAGATAACTTTCGCCTATATTTTCATTGCAGTGTCTACAGTCTAAGCTAAACAGATGTGCTACTGACGTTTAAGGGAACTAAGATTAGGAGGCAAGAAAGATGTGTCACGCGTCATTCATGTGTTGGTCAGGCCATACTTACTGTTAACATACAAAGAAAACACATGTGTAGAAAGCATTTATGAAAATAACGGTGTAGCTAACATCTTGTCCTTTATAGGGCCACATACTGAAGTGTATCCTCAAGCAGTTATATTACATAAAAGACAGAAAGCAGCCGCACGAAGCTCTTACATTCTCCCTGCCTATTTAAAGATCATACATGTTAACATTAAAATCTATTTACACATTTGGAGTCCTAATTATCTAATCCCAGCATGTCTTGCACTGCTGAAAAGCAATAGCATTTGCTCTCACGGAAGTGCAGTTCCTGGCCTTAGTGTCTGCCAGCTGTACTGCAGGCCAGTGGCTCTCACTGACTCTCTCCCTAAGAGCTGAGTGACAGCCTGTGTGCAGCACACCACTCTGCATTCCGTGAACTGCTGCTTCCCTTTATGCCAATTTGATGCCCTCAGATTAGAAGTTGTTAGTAGTTAGATTCTGTATCAGAAGCTACTCAACCATTTAGAATACAATTTGTTTATTATCTGAAACAAGGCCATTGATTACAAAATCATATCACAGATATGGGAGGCCAACAGTTCTACAATTCAATGGCAATTAGAGAACATGCTGGCGTATTCTCTACACATAGATGACTTGCTGACAAAAATGGACATTTTCAATTGTTTTCCTCCTTGGATTTCTTCTTATGTATAAGCATATTGAGATTCACTCGTTTACTTGGCTAATTTGTCAAGTATCTGAAATTTCCTAACAGAAAAACATGGTTAAAATTGTGTTGCCCTAGTTAAGTATGATGGTTCATGTCTGTAATCACTAGGAGGCAGAGGCAGAGGGATGGTGAATTTAAAGCCAATTTGTCCTATACAGTAAGGCCTCATTTATAAAGAAAGAATGGAAGGAAAGTAAGGAAGAACGGAAATAAGGAAGAGAGGGAGGTAGGGAAGGAAGGAAAGAAGGGAGGGAGAAAGGAAAGAAGGAAAGAAAGAAAGGAAAGAAAGAAGGAAAGAAAGAAAGAAGGAAAGAAAGAAAACTACTTATAGCAATTGCTGTTGTAAACACTTTACAAACGTTAATTTTATTCTGATCATTAGCCTGATCTTGTAGATGAAGTAGTTGATGCACAGAGATGGTGAGCCTGGTGGTCAGGCTTGCACGGTGAGGTCAAGCAGTGTGGTACCCGAGTCTGTCCTCTTAGATACACTAGGTACTTCCTGTTATGATCACCTCTGCCTTAGGCCGCTATTCTGTGACTGATGTTGGACTCACATGTAGACTTAAAGTTTTCCTTTTGGAATGGGTTAAACATCAATTTACCTGACTTTGGGGGGGGGGGTTTGGGGAGGTAGCTTGCAGCACAAGCATGAGTATCTGAGTTTGACCCCCAGCACCCACGTAAAAGTCAAAGACAGACAGTATAACCCTGGAGATTCCTGCTAGGCCAGGCTTGCTGAACCAGTGAGCTCCAAGTTCAGCTAGAGAGCCTGTCCTTAAAAAGTAAAAGACATCTGAGGAAAAACCTGGATTGGCATCTGACCCGTGCATGTGTATGTGTGAGCGCACATGCATACATGTTGGCACAAACATACAAATATGTACACATGCATAGAACACACACATACACACACACAGACACACACTCAAAGAGAAGTATTGTTCCTGTAGTCAGCAACTCTTTTTGTATAAAAAGCCAGACAATAGTGGTTAGCTACGGGTCCTAAGCTCTCCACTGCAACAATCTTGCTTTCCCAGCCAAACAGAGTATATAGTGTATCCGTGAGTAAGCACAGGAATGCTCTAGTGAAGCTGCCTTTGCAGATAATGAACCTCCAGGTAATTTTCACATCATTATTTTCTACCACTTAAAAGCATGCAAACCAGTTTTGGAATTGCGCAAAACTAGGAAGTGGGCTCACTTTTCTCATTGGGCCATGGTTTGTCAACCTTATTGTATTAGTGAACAAAGCACAAAAGTAACCAGACATGGCAACAGACTTCTAAGATCTTCACATTCCAGAGGCTGAAGCAGGAAGATTGCTGCAAGTTCTAGACCAGTCTGAGAGTAGAATGCAAGGCTAAGGAGGACTACATAGTTCAACCCTGTCTTACCATATGAAACAAAAGGAAACCAGAAAAACAAATGACCTTATTGTAATGGAAAAACTTCCCTTTAGTCCTCTGCCTTCCATTTAGAATTTTCATAACTAATTCTACCAGGTCAGGTTAGAATTTCACATTTCCATGGTAAGACTTAAGAACTTATTAGCAATCCTAGACAACTATAATATGATCAATCCAAAAAAAAAAAAAAAGAATAAATGCTGTACTCAACTTTTTCAAGCACATGAGATCCAGAGCCTGCAAAAAGTGGACCCTTGTTCCTTCCCTCCAGTTCTTTGTCTGTCTGTCTGTCTATATCTCTGTCTCTGTCTCTCTGTCTCTTTCTGTATGTCTGTCTGTCTCTCCTCTCCATATACATGTTGTTTATAGTAACTACCACTAATTGAACATCCCCTGGGAGCTTCATTTATTACTTCTAGTGTTCACATTTAGAGAATTCTTTCAATCTTTTGAGATACTGGGAATGTGAAGTGTGATCTGTCAATCATTTGAACAGTATTTATTTTGAATATTCAGTGTGGACAGAATATCCAGTCATGGTGGATATGTATTGTAGCCACGGCTAAAATCAAATGCTAATCTAATTTATGCCTTTTGCACTTTGGCTTCACCACACCACATCAGTGACTGAAGTTTTGCAACCTTTTAACCCTTACAGCTATCCAATCAAGAGAAAAACAAGAAGCTAAACTAGAAAGCCAGAATTCCAGCCTACTGGTCTACCACGTTTTAACTATTAGTCCTGAGAGTATGGGAGCTTACAGAATGCTAAGAAAGTAAAAACAAACACATTTTAGACACATATGAAAACTTTCAGTCTATGAAAAATAATTACAAAAATACAACAAAACTACACAGCTCAAGTGTGAACCAAAAATCACTTTCTCAGGACTGTGTGGTCTAAAGTATCAGTTTTGTTCAAGGGGACAACAGAATTCTATTCATATGAATGATATTTCAAGGAGCTGTGAACAGGAGGTACAATAAGGCACAACTATAAAAATTCTCACATACTTTTATAATGTGAAGCAAGATGCCCTCTTTGGGATACCCTCTTAATACCTTTTTATATTTTGTTTTCAAGAAAATTTTGTTTCAAGAAAATATTTTGTTTCAAGAAAATCAATTTATTAACTGTTTTTGGCACAACTGTTTATGCTGTCTGTCATTCTAGAGTTTCAGGAAACACATTTATTTCCTACATCCTTCGCATTGACTTCCAAGATACTTCATGGGACTTAAATTACTAGTGATAATATCTTTAATAAAAAAGAAAGCAGTCATATTTTGATATAAAATAAGTAAGGGGAAGAACTGTTAGTTTCACTATATACGATATACAGAATATGGAGGTTTTTGCTGTAAATATCAGAAGGTTTTATCTGTTCACAAATAATATGAATGGAAATGAGTTAGAACAGTTTGTAGTGTTAGAAGGAAAATGCTAGGCATGGTAGAAAGCTGACAGTGGGGGATAGAGGGAGAGAAATCACAGGAAAAGGTGAAAAAAAATAAGAAATAGCAAGAAAAATACAGCAAAATACAGGAAAGCAGAGAAGTTATTAAGTGACAGACTATTCAAACAAGGAAAACATGAGAACCAATAATACGGGAAGATGGGTGAGGAAACTCTAGAAATTAAGGGTTTGCTGGTGGGCAGGTAAAGACAACTCAAGAAGCATTTGCAACCCCTCACACTTACATACCATAAAGTTATCAACAGAATCCATTGCAAAGCAAATAGTTGTTACTTCTTAAAACAGCAACAACACAAATATAATGTTTACAAAGAAATCTGCCACGCTATCTTAAGCCCTACAATTTGATTCAGTTCAATAATTATAGTTGTCTACTAGATGTTATGTCATTAAAAGACTAAGTGACTAAGGTATCATTAAAATAAAAGCAAACCTTTATTCTTGTGTTTCATAATGCAGTCATTTTGGAAGTGTCAGAGATCAAAGGTGACAGATTGCTTTGTCAAATATAGAAGATGAAAATACAATTGCATTCTATGCAAAACTGTTTCGATTCCCAGCATCCTTTGAGCTGAAAAGCAAGGTGACATTCACTACCTTGGGTGGCTTCTCTAAATCTCCATGCATGAGTAGATCACACCCACAAAGAGAAATTTGGGTGAGACACTGCAGTCTGTCACTAACAAAACAATGTGCTGTGGAATAGCTCCACATTTGCAGTGGACATGTGCAGGGGCCCAACTCCAGGCTGAACTCTGAGATACAGAGCTGGACAAGAAGGACACATTCCTGAATTTTGGCAGCTTACAGTTAAAAGAAATAAGAGAAGGAAGTAGGGGGTGGGGGAACCCAAAGTTAGTGAAACTAGTACTAGATTAGCACACAGCAAATACCTTCTTTTGAGAACATCATGGAATAGAGGGTCTTGACCTTATCTAGCTATCCAAAGATGCCAAAGATGCTTTAAAGACGAGCCTTGGATAATGAGCTATTCAAGGTAACAAGGTAATAGGTCTGGGGAAAGCCAGGGTATGCAACTGGGTGAGGCCAAGGCAAGGGAACATGTGCAAAGCCCCCAGGAAGAAAAGAGTTAGGCATCTTCCAGGAACCAAAAAAGAATTCTTGTCTAGAGGCTGCGGTAGAGACTGTCTCATCACAGAGAAAGTTGCAGCCCCTGCGTAGGAAGTCCCACCACAGAGGAGCATTCTACAGTGGAAAATCTGCTTATTTTTTAATTGGGCTGTGAAAGTAGGCAAAACGATCGTGCAAATGCTGTTGCCTTTGAAGTCATAGACCTAAATGACTGTCGCTGCCTTTCTTCAGCAGAGCCCTGCATCAGTAAAATGGGCTCGTACTGTAGTTTGATTTCCCAGAGTTCTGGTTTAGACCGACTGAGTTAATAAAAATAAGCAGCGCAACAAAAGATGTAAAAAAAGAAAAAAAAAGGAGGGGGAGAGGGAAAGAAAGATGGAAAGGAAGGGAAAAGATTATACACAAAACACTACTAAAATGTATTTATAATTAGTTTTTAAAGCCACAGTGAACCCAAATTTTCCTGAATACACATTACTTATCAAGAAGACACTGGGAGATATTTGTAATTTCATCTTCAGCATAAAATGTTAAGATCAGCAGACAGAGAAGAAGGGATCTAAAGGTGAAACCAAGGGCATCGGCTGACAGGAGAACTAGAATTCCTAGTGGCTTTCGGCAGCTGTTTGTAATCCACCAGAGGGGAATGCTGGCCTCTAAGACACCAGAATTTCAGGTTCATAGGGAGGAGTGATCTTCCTTAGTCTCCTACGTGTCAACTCCAGAATCCCTCCTCCCCCACATCCACATGTCCATCCGGCTCCTCTCCTCCCAGAGTGCCTGTGAGCAGGGCTGGTAAACTGCACTTGTGCAAGGACTCTGAACTTCTCAGAGCTCATCTGGGCCACCGTATGGAGCCTGGCTCACTGGAGGCTGCAGAGAAGTGAACTGAAGAATTACAGTCGGTTTCACTTCCCTGCCTTATGTCTCTTCAGGTGCCTCTGAAGACAGGCAAGGCCAGTGAAACGGAGAGGGGGAGGAAGAGAGAAAGCATCAGCATCCAAAAAGGAGTCCTTGAAAACACAGAATCGCTGTAGAGCAATGTGAACTGGAGGATGTTCGCATGTGTCTGTCTGTGCCCATAACTAGTTTTCTTTATTAGCTTCTGATTTTCTGAACAGCGACTTCTGTGGGGTTTCAAGAAAAGTACATGAATGTTTTGTTTTGTTTATGTGTTGGAAATGAGGTGGTGGTCCATTCTTAGTCTAACACGGTGTTGGGGAATTATTGGGTCAATTCGTTGTCCAAAAGAAAATTGTCTTATTTATAAAAATCCCACTTAGAACAAAGCAACAGAATGCAGTCTAGCCCTGATGTTTGACATCCCTTAACACCAAGTACCACTGTGTAAAATGGAAGGATTCTAAGACAGGGGAAAAATAAGGGAGTCTGGAGGGCAAACTTTGGAAAGAACACTTTCATGCTGCACACACACAGCTGACCATCAGCTTGTTCTACTTCCTGTGCTTTTACAGGGGTTTGCTGGGGCCGGGAAGCGTCCTAGTCAGCACGGGAGTACTGCAGAGGCAGAAGTGTGTGCCTAGTAGCACAGACCAATTTGGTGGATTGGTTACTATAGCAACTGTACCATCACTGTCAGTGGCCGTTTCTGTAATCTCCATCTCTTAAGGCGTTCACAAGCATCCTTTCCAAAATGACAAAAGGGCGAAGCAGAGGGACATCAGAGAAGAGACACGTGAATGGTCAAGTTTATAATGTAAATAACCCAAAACGGCTTTGCTGCATACTTTATGCAACCTAAAAGTCAGACAGACATGGGTTCAAATCCCACCTCAGTCTTTTATAAGCTGTTTCTACCTTGGGTAATTTACTTAACCTATTTTCAGATTCCCCACCTACGTAACACACATAACACTATCCACCTTGTTTCGATTTTGAATGTTTGGGTGCTAAATGCACAACAGATGCATCTTGGCCTATGAAACCTGGCCAGGAAGTCTGACAGAAATAGCTCAAGAGAGCATTTTACAAATTTATCTGTGCTTCTTCTAGGGAGGACACATAACCTATCTAGGACAGAACCCATAGCTTCAGTCCTGTCACTGTCTGGTAACAGGATGCCTGCGCAGAAAGAACCCTGCCTATTTTACCTGCTGCCTCTTGGTTTATACTATGCTCCTTTTATCCATTTCTGAGTGACTGGCAGTGCTCTGCTTCATCCTCAAGTCACTTCTGTCCTCTTGGTCTACATCAGCCATCAGAAAAGCTGGACAAACCATGGTAGCTTCATACATAACAGGTTTATTAAGTTGTAATGTACCCATTGCACATCTGACCCATCCGAAGTATAAGGTTTATGTGCTGTATTAGAATTGTGAAGACATCACCACAACAGGACATTTTATCACCCCTTCCTATCTATTGGATCCTCCTCCCTCAGCGGCTCCTTCTCCCCCACTCACAGCAATGCGAGTATTCAAATACTGCACAAACGTCCCTTATAAAACCTGGCTGGGAATACTTAGTGGGTAACAAGCAACCTAACATTTGTTCTCATAGATTTGCCAGTTCTGACTTCAGATAGGAAAAGTAGGAAAATACATAATCCTCTTTGATTGGCTTCTTCTACGTGCTATAACACATCCACATTATAACATACATAGTTTCGATTCTTTGTTTCCCTGTGTACTTGTAATGCTAAAGTTTTTCCTTTTATGTGTTCTCTTTATAGCTGAGCAGTAATCTGTTGCATGAATATGCCAGGTTTTATCTTTAGGCTAGTTGATGGACAGTTGCACTTTTCTGCTTTTTGCTTTTATGAATTACACTGCTATAGGCTCCCATGTATAATTATTTACACACCTACATTGTTGGGGTTTTGGTCTTGCTTTTAATGTTTATCTCTGTATGTGTGTATGCCTGAGGAACTGTGTGGTCAGAAGATGCATTGGGTCCCGTGGAAATGGAGCTAGCAGACTCCTTTGAGCTGCCATGTGGAGGCAGCCTAAAGCCTAAAGCCTCTGAAAGAGAAGCACGAGTTCTAAACCATTATGCTATCTCTCCAGGCCCTGGGCCCATGTTTTAGTGCCCATGAGTAAGTTTGCTGCTCTCTCATAGAGCATCTCAGCTAGCCTAACACAAGGAGAGCCTTTGGAGGGACTGCGTACCATCGTGCCTGTGAGCAGCAGTGTGTGGGGTTCCAGCTTTCTCATACTTACATCGTCTTTTGTTATGGCTCCCCTTCTGAGCAGGAAATGCTGTGTCACTGCGGCTTGCATTTCCTGACTGGCTTTTATCTGCTTATCGATCACATATTTGTTCTGAGAAATGCCTAGCCAAATAGTTTGGACATTTTGGGGGGAAGGGCTTATTATTTGTCTCTTTAATACAGAACGACGCCTGTCCTTTCAGCTTTTAACAGAAAACAAAATTATTTGCTCATGATAATTTAGAAATTGCTCTGTCCAAAAATATTAGTGTTAGACCTCCAAAATCATTTGCTGTGCAGTGTCCGCACATAGCCACAGACTCTAACCACTGTGCCTGAGGTAGCAAGAGTAGCCCTCTTCCCCGCTCTTCTGTGCTGACACAGAAAAACCACTGCATCCCTGTTAAACTCAGAGAGTCCTGGGCTTTGTCTTGCTTTATTTTGACATTAGTTCTTCTCATCCTGGAGAGACTCTTTTGAGCCATCACAGTCTCAGCAGTCAAAGATAAAAGCCAGCCTGCTTTTAAAATGGCAGCCTCTCATGCATGGGTTTGGCCACCCAGCACCACATAAACCAGACATGGTTCCACACATCTACAATCCCAGAACTTGGAAAGTAGAGGTAGAAATAGCAGAAGTTCAAGGTCATCCTCTATTACTTACAAAGATAACACATTCAAGGTCAGTTTGGGATGTATGAGACCCCTATCTCCAAAACAAACAAACAACAATACTGTAGGCTTCTGTCATACTTCTGAGTTTGCAATGTTGGGGGCTTACGATTTAAACAGAATTTTTTTATCTAGACGTTCAAGGGAATAGGGTATTAATTAAAAGTAAATGACACGACAGTTTTTAAAATGCATTATCTATGTTTGCTGAGGAAGCAAATGACCTGTATATTCAGTCAGGGTTTGTTATTGCTATGGGTTGGTGGTTGTTTTGAAGGGCTGGATTAGTTGTTTGTTCAGTCTGTAGTGGGTACCATCTACCCTCGACAGAAGTCATAGAGAGGTTTCCCAATTCCACCTAGAACCCTTAGAATCATAAAAGACCTTAATGGCCACTCCAGCCTTCTCAGACTGAAGCAAGAGGCAGGGAGAGAGAAGGTACTACAAAACTAAAATATATACGTGCCACTTTTAATGCATTCAAAGAAGTTCCAGAACTAGAGAGCAGCAACTGTAGGTGGTAGCAGGTAAGTTAACAAGACTAGATCCCTAGGAAGGGGACATCCCCTCTGCAGAAAAGAGCCTGCCATAGCTGACAGAGACTGAAGAGGCAATCACAGAGCCTGCATGGGCCTGCTCTAGGTCCTCCGTATACATGTTACAGTTGCCTGCTTGGTATTTTTGTAGGACTCCTAACAATGAGAGTTGGGATGCACCTGACTCATACACATGCTTTTAGGACCCTTTTCCTTGTACTAAATTGTCTAATCAAGCCTTGATATGTGGGTTCGGGCCTAGTCTTAGTGTAACATGTTATGCTGGATCCAGTCAATATCTGAGGGAGGCCTGCTCTTTTCTGAAGGGAAACGAAGGAACAGTGGGTCTGGGGAAGAGGTCAGTGCAGGAAAGTGGTTCTGGAAGGAGTGGAGGGAGGGTAACTGTGGTCAAGGTGTAGAATATGAGAGAAGAATTTTAAGAAGAGCCCTGGAGCCTTGCATCTGTGCACCAAACTATAGTCCAAGCTCCAGAAAACAACAGTGTCCTGCAAAGAATCTACTAGAATATTATAGAAAGAATCTTCCTAGAGAGTGCTTTGACTTTTTGTTTGTTTGTTTGTTTGTTTTCAAGGAAATTTCAGCCACAGTCAGAGTATGAGAATCATTTAAAATTTCTGAAAGCTCAAAGAAATGCATAATTTTATATTCCTAGACTCCACCACAAAAGCTTTCCTCTCCTCCAAAGAAGTACTAAGGACGGTGTCTTCGCACAGTCTAGGCCCTCCCTACACAGTGTAGGTGGCATAACACGGGCCATAAGGTGGAGGAGTGATCATTTGTGAACTCAAGAGCAGCCATACCCGTCTCATCAGGATGGCCTTTCTCTCATGGCTGTTCCCAAAACTGAACATGAAAATCATTCACCGGTCCTTGTCAGCCCTTTGTGTATGTAACAGTTCTGCCGGGGAGGCTTGTATTGACCCATTTGGTCTGTGATAACTTAGGATTATAGATTGGGTGACTGGAAGTTGCATGCTTAAGGCCAAGTATACCAGGGCTACTTTTAGGCGTGCCCCTCTCCCTAAATGGAAGGTCTCCTCCATGCTGTGTATATGTTCTTTCCTCTGTGTTTTATGTCATCTCCTGTCTCTTTCTCTTCTTACCAAAAACCAGTCCTTTTCGATTAGAGTTTCCCCTGTAGGAGTTATTTAACCTGGTTGCTTCCTTAAAGGTACATAGACATGTGAGTCACATGAAGGTTTAAGACTTAGGTGTCTGTTTGACTTTGGAGGTAACACAATTCAATTTATCGCAAACATCAAAAATAAGACATAGTAGGAAACAGAAGAGAAAGTAGCCTACGTCACCAAGAATTCCCACAAAGTCTCCTAGACTTTGAATTGCACTGAAAAACGACAGGGCTGAAATAATATTCTGTTTCTATTTTCCATCTATCTGTAGAAGATAGAAAAAAGTAACAATAGTAATTCATTGAAAAGTATGAGGAAAATCTGTTGGAATTTTGTATTTCTGGCTTATTAACATGCGCAAAGGGGGAATATTTCCGAGGGAACATTTTGAAATTATTAGTCCTTAGGGAATTCACTGCCTCTTGATGAAATTTGGGTACCTGCTACCCTCAGGCATTTGGGGAATAATTCAAACCTCACAGCAGAGGGTCCACAACTCAGTTTTAGGGTGTGCAGTAAACTTCGTCAGAATAATTTGTTTCAAGAGTCAGAGATCTGATGGCTGGAGTGGACTGACTGAGCGGCTGGATTTCAGAGGCCCTTGTGAATGTCCCTCAGAGGGCCCTGGGAAGATCTCCTAGACCCCATTGTCTTCCAGCTACGGTTCTCTGTGGCACCACTACCCCACCCTTCTTGGGTTGTTGAAGCAGCAAAGAACCTACAGAACCGGCTCCCTATAGGGAGAGAAGGGAAGAGAGGAGGAAGATAAGAGATTCCTATTTCACTCGCAGCAGCAGGGTGTCGCTAAGCTGGATCCCACAGGCCACAGCTCATTGTCTCTGCAGCACACCCACCTGCGCTCCCCTCACTCCCAGGTGACAGATCTTCCTCAAATAAGAACATCGGCTTCCTTTACTTTAGCCCTAGGATGCTTTCACAGAATCACCTCCCCATCCTACAGACACACCCTGGGTCTCTTCTGACTACTGTCCGACTCCTTTTCTTGTAAACAGACACCTCGGCCTTGCCATGAATATTCCAGGGAACGTCTGGAGTCACATAGCCAGTTACTAACTAACTTTTCTTGTTGTCTCCCTGCATGGCCACTCCTGCAGTGACTCTCCAACTGGAAAGAGCCTGCTTGGCAGGAGGCTGGCTCCAGTGCCTCCGAGCCAGCTTCAGAGTTTCCCCACGAGGAATCTCTCTCCGAAGTTACAGTAATGGAGGAAACCGGGCTCCAGATCACACAGTGGGGCACGAGACCACTGTTCCTTTAAGGTCTTTTGAACAACGAACTTTCTTTCTTTAGCATATCATTTTGTTAAAAAACATTTGTTTTGACTCAGACTCTGCGAGATACCATGTTAGTGGGGTATGCTAAAATCTAACTTGACTTTTCTTCATTATTCCATGATCTCGTGTCTTTCCGTAGCTTTCGCAAGCGTTCTTTAGCTCAGGAAGGCATCCATGTTTCTTCTGAAATCCAGCCAGACAGGAGACAGAGAGCAAGAGAGAAAGCTCAGCAGTGAGACTTGTTCTTGGGAAGGGCACGTAGTCTAATCATTAAATTCAACATTACTTGGGAGTGCATTGCTCTATAGGCTACACGGAGCCTAAAGGGCTTTTTGGGAAGCTGTATAGAGCCTCCTTGTCTCCAGGATACAAGGATAAGACCTTTCTTTCTCTTCTTGCACGGGCACTGAATAGCTCAGTGAGTGGTGAGACCCCGCCTTGTAAATGGGAGGGTTAGGCTGAGAGCTAATATTTGCCACGCAGCTTCCTCCTAGGGATGCGGGAGGATTAATGAGATGTTATTTCTGTTACAACTGACGCTCTTCAGAAGAGAGGTGCCAAGCACTAGATACTGGAATTAAGGATATACAGTTAAGCAAGCAAAGGAAATGATGTTCAACTGTTTCCGGTTCACAAAAGGTTGAAGAGTGTGCTTGGGTTGGTAAAAGCTTGCCTTACAAACATGAGGACCAGAGTTGGTGGCACACTTGTAATGTAGCTCTGGAGAGGGAGAGACAGGAGGATCCCTGGGGCTCGCTGGCCAGGAAATTAGCTTAATTGGTGAGCTTTAAGCCAATGAGAAACCCTGTCTCTAGGAAGGTGAACCATCGTTCTGAGGGTGACACTCAAGGTTGTCTTTCAGGCTCCACAGTCAGAAGCTCACACATGCATACATGTACGCACACACACATACACACACACACATACACACACACACACACACACTTAAAAATAAATCAATCCATAAATAATAAAATGTAAAGATGAACCAAAGGTTGCTTTTTTCTGGGAAAGGGAGGAGGAGGGTAGAAACGTGTAAGAAAGCAGTTTGCTGGAAGTTGCAGCAAGAATGGGGTATTCAGATGGATCTGCCCTGACCTCGAGGATTATGATTTAAGACAGGAGCAGGGACTACACTTCACAGACTCAGATGAACACATTAACTCTTCCCTGCCCTATCTGCCTCAGTTGTCATCAGCTGGTATGCAGACTTGGTGACACACACACACACGCACATGTACAGACACACACACAAACACACACACACATGCACATACACACATACACACACACACACACACACGAGTGGTCAACCACACAGGTAATATACAAAGCTATTGTTGAGCCAGGCACACCTGTAATCCCAGCTCTCAGGGAGCTGAGGCCAGATCAGAATGTGAGGCTAAACTCTATTATGAGCTCCTATCTCAAAAAACAAACCAAGAGCAAAAGTTGTGGCTCAGTGTGCAGAGTGCTTGTTTCGTGGGTGCATAGCTCTGGGTTCAGTCCCCAGCACTGCAGAAAATTTCGTGTGATAGTGCAAACCATAATCCCAGCAGTAGGGTTATGGAGGCCAGGGGATCAGACAGGCAAATCCATCCTCAGCTCTGGCTTCTAGCTGCTGCTGGTAAGAGGTGGGATAATTCCAGGTGGTGTGTGAGAAAGTATTAGAAATAACAGATTGTGTATTGCTAAGGTTTAGCAAGTATTAAAAAGAAAACACTGCCACAAAGCCCATGATCTTTTAAACACAGCTGCTCAAAACCATACTTCATAGTACTGGCTACAAAGCACTATCACCCAGGGAAATATGTTTATATAAAAACGAACAAGCAACAAGAAGAAAATGATATTGGGTCCTACTCTAGATCGTTACACAAGAGATTAGGAGCCCCTACCTTAGACAGTCTCTAGCATTTCTAACATGCACTGGAAGCACCAAGGTAGGCTAGGAGAACTGTTTTAAAGCATTGTTTAAGTGAAAATATACATATATATATATATAGTATGTGTGTATACACATAGATAATAAGTATTTAGAGTTGTTCATATGTGTGTGTGTGTCGTGTGTGACATAAATATCTCTTACATCTAGTACATGTGTCCCAAATGATGCTGATAGCTAAAGCCTTACACAGTCGTGGGTAGCTCCTATTCTGTGAGACAAAACCGAACCAAAGTAACCAAGTAACATTTTAGGGCTACACATGTCTGTCATTCCAGCACCAAGGAGCTGGAGGGAGGAGGATCATAATTTTAAGGCTACTTCTGTCTAAATGATGAGTTTTAGGCTAACATGGGCTATGTTTTTGAATATCAAAAAATATCAAAATGCCCTCACCAAAATCTCACCAACACCCCAATATAAAGAATAGGGCAATTGCTGAAGAAAAACAACAAAAGCAAAGCAAAACTAACGAACAACAAGAACAACAGCAAGAGCAACGACAACAGCGATGACAACAACAACAGCAGCCAAAGGGCACGGTCATAACAATAGCAATTGTTTGACCCTGCTCCAGTGAGAATAAAATCAGGAACAGTTTAGGGCAGTACATTATGAAGGTCGGATTGGATTTGGGAATCAGTCAATATGACTTAGTTTTCTACTGAGATAGTCAACTTAAAAACAAGAAAGGCTATTGGAGGTCCCCTCAGGCTTCAGTCCTCCATAGACCTGTTGTTCTCTTTGGAGAGACTGCCCATCAAAAACATGTCCAAAGCTAATGCCTGCCTACTGAAACAGTGAGGAACCAGAGTCCTGTGTTCCCAGCCAACACACACACACACACACACACACACACACACATGAAGGTCTTCATGTGATATTTCACACACTCTTCCTTCCACAAAGCACCCTGATTTCTCTCTATCGTTTGCTCTTTGGACCCCCTCCCCTTACTGGATCCTACAACAGGTCAGAAACCAGTGATATAAATAATCCAATGTGTTTCTGACTCTCACTGTACGAGTGACGTCGAATTGTGCCATTCATTCTTAAATTTTATCACAGCGGATCTCCAATCACTTAGCAGCACTCGCTGAACACCTTCCATGGACTGCATGTGTTTTTGCTTTTGAGTGTAGTTGGCAGTTTTCTCAGCCCGAGTTGTCACGATGATGGGATTGACCAACTCATATACTTCCTTCTTATGAAGTTTATATCTTGCATGGGACCAATGCTCCCCAGCCACGGTACGGCTAGACTCATGGTGAGAAGCTAAGACCACACAGTCACCTCAGAGTCACAGGAGAGCACTGGGAGAAAACCCCAGGGGAATGCCCGGATGAGATGGAGAAACCCAAGCCACCCAAAAAGCTGGCAAAGAGGCCCACACCCCTTCCTCTAGTCTTTGGTCTGTTAAATGGGGATAATGACACTGTGTTTACCTACCTTGGAGAGACATTACCAGCTCTATTTAAAGGCTCTTCCCATGAAAGCTGCTGTGTAATTACCAGGAGCAGCTATGATAAAGAAACCCAAATACAACAGCAAATCAGCTGGAGCCGATCCTCGGGGGAGTTCACTTCTCTGGAAATTTTTAAGAAAGGGTAGCTAGCAGCTCTTCTCTGAGAGTGCTGGGCTGCATTTGGCTTTAGGCTTCTGGAAAACTAGCTGACTTTTGAAACCTCCTCCTGCCCAAGAACTCAGGACCTTCCCCTGCCTGCCTTTTCTCTACAGCCTAAGTGACTTCGAGCCCTTTGTGTGTCTGATTTTTTTTGTGTGTTTTTCACGTTTTGAATCACCAAGTCTCCTGCACCAAAAATGGCTTGCGAGCAAGGCTTTCACGTACAGAACAGGAAAAGAGAGAACGTAGATACTGTAACACGAGGGGGAAATGCACCTCGTAGATGGCAGGGAGTAAAAGCATCTGTGATAGCTTTGAAGAGGATTGTGGATAGGGGAAATGGGTGTTGGGAAAAGCACTTGCAGTTCAAGTGAGGATCTGGGTTCTAACCCTAAACACCCATGTAAAGCCAAGCACAGCAGCACTGTTGATCATTCTAGCACTCCTATAGTGATGCGGGAGGCAGAGATGAGGTGGAAGTCTGCCTGGTGGCTAGCTGAGCACACCCAGTACAAACAACAGAAACCCAGTTTTAAATGAGGCGGAAGAGGACCAGCACAGACTGACCTCTAAGCTTCACACACATGTTGTTCACACCTGCACACACAAAAACATGAACATGCAAACACACATATCACACACACACACACACACACATCTTTTAATAAAAGAGGGTTGAAGTAATTGATTATCAATGTCAAGCTGTGCTAAGATTCGTTGACAAACTATGGATACATAGGCTCAGGAGTGCAGAAAACAGGGATCCTATCTAATGTGCTTGCCAGAATCTACTCCAGTAGAAACAGGGTGAAGGCAGGGTGCTGGAAGGAAGAGGTTCAGGGCTTGATCCAGTGTTGGAAGGAAAGAACAGATACCTGCAAGTACACACAGGCAGCCCCCCCCCCACACATTCCATATGTGTATATGAAATAAATAAATGAGTTTAATTTTTAAAAACGTAAAAGAAACTACAGCAAGTGGGTAGAAGAACCATGGGCAACTGAAATTAGTGACTCAGATATCCTGGGTTCCTGGGCTAACATTACAGCCACGAAAGTGGGTACATTGAATATATGACTAATATCTAGGACATCATCACTGTCAGAAGCCCACTGATTTTATATTTTTGTTAATCTTGCTTATGGAATTAACCATTCTGGCAATTTCTAAATAGTGCAATATATAGTATATGAAAGGCTTCTAAGCAATAAAAAACTCTAGAATTCCAGAGGTCATTTTCACAAGAGTGCTTTGTAAGGTTAAAAATGATGCCTAAGATCTTTACCAATCCTACAACAGATAGAGGGCTTATATCCAAAATATACAAAGAACTCAAGAAGTTAGACCGCAGGGAGACAAATAACCCCATTAAAAAATGAGATTCAGAACTAAACAAAGAATTCACAGCTGAGGAATGCCGAATGGCTGAGAAACACCTAAAGAAATGTTCAACATCTTTAGTCATAAGGGAAATGCAAATCAAAACAACCCTGAGATTTCACCTCACACCAGTGAGAATGGCTAAGATCAAAAACTCAGGTGACAAACAAATGCTGGCGAGGATGTGGAGAAAGAGGAACACTCCTCCATTGTTGGTGGGATTGCAGACTGGTACAACCATTCTGGAAATCAGTCTGGAGGTTCCTCAGAAAATTGGACATTGAACTGCCTGAGGATCCAGCTATACCTCTCTTGGGCATATACCCAAAAGATGCCCCAACATATAAAAAAGACACGTGCTCCACTATGTTCATTGCAGCCTTATTTATAATAGCCAGAAGCTGGAAAGAACCCAGATGCCCTTCAACAGAGGAATGGATACAAAAAATATGGTACATCTACACAATGGAATATTACTCAGCTATCAAAAACAACGGCTTTATGAAATTCGTAGGAAAATGGTTGGAACTGGAAAATATCACCCTGAGTGAGCTAACCCAAACACAGAAAGACATACATGGTATGCACTCACTGATAAGTGGCTATTAGCCCAAATGCTTGAATTACCCTAGATGCCTAGAACAAATGAAACTCAAGACGGATGATCAAAATGTGAATGCTTCACTCCTTCTCTAAAAGGGGAATAAGAATACCCTTGGGAGGGAATAGAGAGGCAAAGATTAAAACAGAGACAGAAGGAACACCCACTCAGAGCCTGCCACACATGTGGCCCATACATATACAGCCACCCATATAGACAAGATGGATGAAGCAAAGAAGTGCAGGCTGACAGGAGCCGGATGTAGATCGCTCCTGAGAGACACAGCCAGAATACAGCAAATACAGAGGCGAATGCCAGCAGCAAACCACTGAACTGAGAATAGGACCCCATTGAAGGAATCAGAGAAAGAACTGGAAGAGCTTGAAGGGGCTCGAGACCCCTTATGAACAACAATGCCAAGCAACCAGAGCTTCCAGGGACTAAGCCACTACCTAAAGACTATACATGGACTGACCCTGGACTCTGACCTCATAGGTAGCAATGAATATCCTAGTAAGGGCACCAGTGGAAGGGGAAGCCCTTGGTCCTGCTATGACTGAACCCCCAGTGAACGTGATTGTTGGGGGGAGGGAGGCAATGGGGAGAGGATGGGGAGGGGAACACCCATAAAAAGGGGAGGGGGAGGGATTAGGGGGATGTTTGCCCGGAAACCGGGAAAGGGAATAACATTTGAAATGTAAATAAGAAATACTCAAGTTAATAAAAAACAAAAAATGATGCCTAAAAATGATGCCTAATAACGATTGCTGTCACTTGCCAATTGATCACTATGGGAACGACATGAATATTTTCTTGGTATATAATCCGGATGTTAGCTAAGCAGCTTTCCAGGTCTGGTAAGATTCCTACAAACCTCGTTCAGTTCCATGACTTGTGGAAACGTACTGGGTGGATTAAAAGTTTGGGTCACTGTACCTTCAAAATCCCTGTGGAAAACTTTATCTCCCATCAGGACCGTTTCTTGTTTATTTATTTGGTTAGTTGGTTTGGGGATATCTTTGCATTTTGTTGTTGTTGTTTTGTTTTGTTTTGGTGAAGAGTCATAAGGGTGTGTGTGTGTGTGTGTGTGTGTGTGTGTGTGTGTGTGTGTTTGTGTGTGTTATGGAATTAGTGGACTCTAAATAGGAGACAGGAAAAAGATTGCTTTCTTCTCCTGCTCCTAATTCCTCTCACCTCCTGAGGAATAAACAAATGGTTGGCCTTAGGAAGAGTTAACTCTGCTCTTACTTCAACTTCTCAGTTTCCAAAGTGAGACATAAAGGTCCATTGTTCATCCCGGGGTCATTTTGTTACACAGCCTGAGCTGACTCAGATACCCATCCTTATACCTGTAACACTTGTGTTTTCCTGCCCCTGCCCGGCCCTTCCCATACATGGTTGCTATAGTTACAGATATAAAACAACTTTCATAAAAGCCTCACCACCAATGGGTGTGGTCAAGACTTTGAAGTTCATAGAAAAAAGTCACAAATTCTTTCTATTTTTCCAACCTCTCACTATTGGATAAGGCTGGAGGCAACAATTTCTTACCTTCCTCCACAAGGCAAAGGCTTTTTTCCAGCCTGTCATTCATTTTCTAAGGAACCAGCTTTATTATAAGAAGCAACATTCACTACCTCACAATGCCTACATGGCTTCATTTAACCACCATCAGGCAGCTGAGGCCAAGGGTGAGCTCAGAGATAGAAACTTCAGACGTGGCAGAAAGGGAACTTAAATGCAGCTGGACAGACCCTTCCCTCAAACTTAATCCAGCCCTTTAAAGATGGGATAGTAACGATCTCGTCTAACTTAGACTAGTCTTCAAAATGTCTTGCTTTTCTATCAAGCTTTTGTCCAGAGAGAGAGAGAGAGAGAGAGAGAGAGAGAGAGAAAGGAGAAATCACTTTCTTCTAAATATATGGAAGGAATTTCAGAGCAAACTTCTCAAAAATATATATCATTTCAGAAGGCAGACTAATTTAATAATAATTAGTTAACAGTATGGTAGTATTTAATAATAACTTAAATAATCTGAATGGAGCCGAGGAGCCGACTCGGGGTAAATAGCTTGCTGAGCAGAAGTAAGGGACTGACTTCTAATTCCCAGAAGCCACAATCAGCCCAGGTACAGTCGTGTGTGTGTGGGATCCCAGTGGTTCTGTGGTAAAACTGGAAGCAGAGGGTAGAATTCCCAGAAGCTCGAAGGTCAGCAGTGAAGGCAGAGACCGGAAACCCTCCTCAAACAAGGTAGAAGGTGAGGGTTAACGTTAACAGATGCAGACCTCAGGGCAGTGCAAGCCTTATCATTTCTAGTCAGTCTGATTTGGTTGGAGATGCCAGACATGGGAAAGACACAGAGGAATGCTTCATATGGGTGACGACAATGACACAAAACTCTGCTTTGCATAAATATTTATTACAACTGGCTGTCCTGGCACCCACCTTGAATCCCAGCAGAGGCAGGCAGATCTCTGTGTGTTTGAAGCCAGCCTGGTCTACATGAGTTTCAGGACAACCAGGGATATGTAAAGAGACCCTGTCTTGAACATCCTAAATAAATAAATAAAATAAATAAATAAATAAATAAAATATTTAGTACAAATAATAGAATCAAGTTTGGGGCCATTTCATAAATTGTTAAAAATTCTGCCCTAATTCTAAGTCAGAATTCATTATATATATATATATATATATATATATATATATATATATATATATATATAATTCATTATATATATATATATATCTCGAACTTAAGCCAGCAACTCGAACAGCAATTTTCAGCACCAAACATTCTATCAGAATCCAATGCAAAGGTGTAGCATTTACAAAGTCTGTGTCCATAAGGAAGTTGTGTTTCTATAAAAGCATAAAGCATGTATGTAGAGAGGACGCTGCAGCTCTTAGCTTTCAGTGTCTTGACTCTGAGCTGAGGTGTACGGGTGGAGCTGCTGGTGCCGTGGCACGACAGTGTGCGTACGCAGACCAAACACACGTGCACAGAACAAGCATGTGCAGAGCACACACATCCTATGTCAGAACAAGGGCCGCGGTGAAGTTGCCCAGTGTAGCATGGGTGAGCGCTGCTCAAATCACCGTGATTCTTTACCAATATTGAAATGACTTTCAGTCATTGTGGGCCCAGAAGCCTTTTTACTGTTGTCAATTCTCTTTTTAAGAAGCTGCACTCTAAAAGTTCTAGAAGGGTTATTCAATTCAAAAGGGCAGTGGATGAATTTAACACACCCAGGACTTTCAACAAGAATTTGAAAAGTAAGGTCTATTTCATCATAAACTTCTAAAAGCCAAGAGAGATCACTTATGAAAAATAACGGTTGGGGAGAGGGCTCGTCAGCTCGAGGAGCTCACTGCTCTTACAGAGGAGCAGGAGTTGGTCGCCAACACCCACATGGGACAGCTCACAACTGCCAATGACTACAGCTTTGATGAATCTGACACCCTCTTCTGCCTTCTGTCATGTGAGGACATTCAGGCAAAAGGATCACACGCATAAACTAGAAACAAATAATCGTTGAAAAGCAAAATACTCTTGTATCATGTTGAGAGCTGAGCCGAGTCAGGAGCCTTAAGTGGGGGTATGCAGCTCTTAAGATCTTTATGAAGGCTAATGTCTTGGTTACTTTTCTATTGTGAAGAGACAACATGGTCAAGGCAATTTATAAAAATTGTTTGGGGGCACACGTACAGTTTCAGAGCATGAGCCCATGACCATCATGATGGGGAACATGAGAGCAAGCAGGCAGGCATGGCGCTGGAGTAGCAGGTGAGAGTTTCATGATGAGACTACAAACGCCAGCAGACAGAAAACCAAGTGGAAGGGTTTGGGATTTTGAGACCTCAAAGCCCATCTGCAGTGACCACAAGGCTTCTCAGAATCTCAGGAATGGGGTCTTTTTCATGTATCACAGAACAGATCGCTTTATCTGGCCTGTGTCCCAATTATGAAAGTTTCAAATCACTGAGATATAAATAAATGAGACTTTACTACACTCGGAGCACCAGTATGATGAAAAATTTGTTTACACCAAGAGGTTTTAGATCATCTTTCAATCATTCATCCCCTGAACCAAAGTAGGTATGCAGGAGAGTGCACACACACACACACACACACACACACACACACACACACACACAAATGTGACACATGGTAAATGTTGGGTGGCCACTGAGCCGTAACGAAGGAGACCTTCAAACCCATCACTTTCCTCTCCTTATTTTTTGGATGTAAGAATCTAGGAACTCAAATCAAAGCATCCAAACTGTTGGCAGGACTGCTCCAGCTCTTTACTTACATTTCTCTCATTTCTTCTTTTTTTAAATACTGGTATTTTTTGGTCCTGGTGATGATGTCGGAGAGGGTAATGAAAGGGATATTTTTAAATAATAAATGTCGTAAACAAATGAATGTGTTAATAAAGACTACGCTATGGAAAGAGCTTCTAAAATGTGGACCATCTTGCTCTAATAAGGAGTTCAAATTCTTGCAACAAAACAACACTTGTAGATTTTGCCTAAATTTGAACTTGAAAGCTCTGCTGGAGTTATTTAGGAAAATAAATCATTAAACCTTCCTTCAGCTCATTAGTATAGATTCCTCGAATTTTAGTTTTGCAATTAACAAGATATGTATTCTGTACACAACTGTATATTCATTGTTTGAAGTGTTAAGTTTCATCCAGACAAATTCTTTCAAGTATGTCACGTATGTTGGCAAAGCAGAGTTTTAGGTTTTGTTTAGTTTTAAAACTTGTTGCTACGGGTTAGGGCAATGGAGTTACAAGCTTTAGAACTGAATTGAATAAACAACCATATTTTGGTAAACTATTACAATAGTGCAATAGTACCAAGAGGTTTACAATGGTCCCAAAGGGTTGAAACGTATCCTTGTCCTGCAATGCAGCTCTATATGTCAGCTACAAGTCTATCCTCTGATGGAAAACATCAAACCAACGAAGGAGATGGGGTTTCTTTTCCTCCCATTGCATTGCCCATGGAGATTTTGATGGGCTGGGGATTTGTCTCACTTAGGTAGAGACTTTCAATGTTACTGGCTAGCAACCCCTCTGGGTGTGTTATTGTTGACCAGGTTGGAAGCTTTGACCATTTACAAACTGTTCAGGAACCCTGTGTTGAAAGAAAGTCTACTTCTTGAGAACACACAGACATGTTGAGCAGATGCCACAAAGACTCTGTGCCTTCTTTTCATCCTTAATGATGGACATCAACACCCCTGTAGAAACACATTAGCATGATCGGTCCAGGGAAACTAGGTTTACCAGGGAATAAGATGATTTTGACAATACACATGAGCCAAACACATGTTTCATTTGGTCATGTATTAAACAGTCCTTAAAAAAATAAATATAAGATAGCCTTTTTACTTTTTTGTTGTTGCTGTTGTTAAGCAAACCACTTCTTAGAGCCCTTTCCTCCATATCAGTTATGTGGAGACTGCCCCCACCTGGGCTCTGACAGCATGTATACATACCTACAATGTTAGGACAGCCACAAACTTATTGTTACTTCCATTGAGCACTAATTACCGTCACTAACTTACATACATCAACTGCATCCATCATGACTTCTCTTACACAAATAGAATGCTTGATTGTTTGAGCCCCAAAATAATAGTTTTAAGATCGAAAACCCCATATAATCAGTTCTGAGAACATGCATTTACAATATTGCATGACCCATGAATTACCTGTGCCTTCCAAATAGAAAAGAAGAAAAGCTAGACCCCGGTATTCATTTGCTTGCAAGTCACTGAAGACTGAAATTCGTACCATGTGGTAATCTTTGTTGCATCTTCTGTCTGTACGTCAGGGTGCCGTTTAAGTGTGGGCTCACTTTGAAGCAGTTGGGCCAATGTGTCTTCACTTTTGTTCATTTATATCGAAAGGACAGAAAAATGAGTGTTTCAAGCTGCTAATTGTGTGGGTCATTTATCTATTGGTACAGCTCCCTCTATTGATGCCTAGGAGTGTCATTTTTCCAGAAGGTACTTTTCCTACCCAGGCATGCTCAATGCCCTCCATGCATTCAAAGGCACCAGAGTTTCATTAAAGGAATTCTCTTGTTCCCTTCCTTCATATGGAAATGCCATTAGCGGGATTCAGTTAACTCTGAGCCTTAGGTTCCTAACAAATGCAGGAAGCTTCTATATGCCTATTTCAGCAGGCATCCTTGAGTCCGAACGGACTGGATATGTCATCGTGGATCCAGTGTCACACTGTGGGGCTGCGATTAGATTTAAGAGGAACCCTTTTGTATCTATTGACTTTTTTCCTTCAATCATGGTTGTTCCATTTCTCTCCCTGCCAACCACCTTGAGTCTTTCAGGTAAATGAAAAGTTCAATTATATGTAAAGTGAGTGTTAAATCAGCAGGCCCCTTGTGGGGGTCTGGGCTTTCTCTCCCTGCTTCAGTGGCAAGTGTGCTCGATCCATTACTGTTCCTGAGGATTGTACATCCATCAGGTCATGTGGGCTGGCCAGGGTGCATCTTATAGCTTTTACTGCATCTGAGACATTGCAGGCCTGTTCTCAGGAACTGCCAGGCAGACTGGGATTCACAGTCACGGTTAATAGCAGCGAATTGCCAGCTCTTGATGGGTGGGTAGTCACTCCTTTCAGTGGTTGCCCCCTGGGGGAGAAGGTAGAAAAACAGAGGGAGGGAATTAGAGTGGCTTTGCACAGTTGAACAAGTTCATGCCGCTGGATCAGTGGCAAGCATTGGCAGGGCTCCACTCTGGGGAGGCTCCCAACGACATCACAGTCTCATTTTTACCAATTGGTGCTGCTGTATTACCAGTGGAGCACAGGGGGAGAGCAGAGGGGAGGGCTAGCCAAAGTGGGGGTGGGGTGGGGATGGAGGCAGACGTTGAAGCTAAATTAAACAAACAAAAACAAAAATGCATGCTCAGACAGGTTCTCACACACACACACACACACACACACACACACACACACACACACACCCAGATAGACCCGTGCTAATTGTACCAAACTGTATTTGAAGTTCCCTGGGTGATTAAAGTGTAGACTCCCAAACTCTCTGCATAACCTTATTTTTTTCAAGGTTCTTTGAGTGGAGAATGGCTTATAATAATGATTTTGACTAATACATTTTTTGACATGCAACTTGAATGCTTAGGCTGAGTACAACTTTAGAGCATTTCATGTGTACTGAGCTGTAAAGAGTGATGATTTAAAGGGCTAATATAAGGGAAAGGTCGTTCTAGAATGAACCTCTAACAAATTGCATAAAGGAAGCTTATTATTCCATGAGTATAGGGATATGAAGCTCTTCCGATCATTTTTCTCCTTGGTTCAAAAAAATGGCTGAGATATGACTGGGAAAGGAAGGGAATGAAGGAAACAGAAATGTGCAAGCAAGAAACAGTATTTGATGGTTATGATTTCGTTGCCATCTAAAGGACTCTGCGCTAATACGGTTATTCCTCTCCTCTTTTGTTTTGGGTGAAGAATTCGCTCTAACAAGAAAATGCTGCTGTTGGTTGGAGGGTTGCCTCCCGGACCAGACCGGCTCCCCAGCAATCTGGTTCAGTATTATGACGACGAAAAGAAGACATGGAAAATACTCACAAGTGAGTGCGCTTACTTATTTCCTTGCCTGTGTGTTTCAGGTTGGAGCTGTCTTGATGAATTAAAAAAACACAGTTAAATCAAATCAGACACTGTATCGATCTGCTACCCTTTGGAGGTTTGTTTACGTATCATGGGAGATTTAGAGTAAAAGACTAAATTAACATTGCCGAGGTAGCCAATTTGGTAGACGAACGAGCCTAAATTAAAGCTGGTCTGGTTTGTGTTTCTGTGACTGTCAGAATGGATGGGGGCAGTGCAGGGAGCAGAAATTGTCCCCTAGAAGTGCTTCAGTTGGAGAGCTTTGTCGTCACTGATACAAACCTGAAAGGTTGTTTAGTAACACTAGTGAGTTTTCTCCCATCAAAATGGTAGGTAGCTTAGCTCATTATCTGTTACCAAAATCAATTTGCCCTTTAAGCATCCTTGCCCACCTTTAGTCTAGAAGACCAGGTATTTCCAGAAATGGCCTCCTTAGACTGCTTGATGGACAGATAAGTTCATGGCTTCCCTCAGCTCCCTTAAACTGTGCTTGCAAATGTCCAGCCAAGGCTCTCTTCTCCTCTTGAAGGGTGATTGTGTTTTACAGCAGAACTCTTGCCTTGGGCACTGAGATTTGGAGCGTATTGTTGTATCGGTTATGATTCCTGATCTGATGCAGTCACGGAATCAAAAATCATCGTTTTTTGAGTGCAGTAGGCTGCTCACACTAGTCCCCTTGTGGGCACAGTGGCTGCACTGGTCAATAAAACTAAATTTTAACTGTCAAAATTGCCTGGAGCTGTATAGATAAAATAATAAATGAACAATTTTGATCCATGAATCAAAGCCATACATTTAAACCCAACAAAAGTGAAAGTTAACTTCCTTGCGTGTATGTCCTTAAAGCATTTGTGTATTTTAGCAGATCGTTCTTGTAAAAGCATTTCCTTGGCTCTTCCCGAAAGCCCCTTAAACTAACAGGAGCAGTGGAAGTTCTCCCTTAAGAGCAGAAGAGGAGAGAAGAACTGTAAGGTGGGGCTGAAACAATACACTCAGGAGCTGGCCTACACCCAGCAAAACCAGCAGTAGCATGGTCCAGGCACTGCTCAAGAAGGCTCCCTGGATGCCAGTATAGTGTGGTTGCAGTAAGGGGGTGCCTGGCAAGAAACAGCAAGATTAAGCGGGGAGAGGAGGAAGAAAAATAAGTTAATGATGTCTTTCAAATGCTTTAGATTCTCTTTGGAGTGAAAATAACATCTACCATTGTTTAGATATCTTAGTAAGAATGTCTTTTAAACCAGCTGCATTCTGAAGGTGTGTCAGAAACTAAAGCCAAAATAAGAACAGAGAGCATCTGATTGACAGTGAACTCCTGAACAGATGACGTTGGGAAAAGGACAAAGAGATTTCCAGAGAGAAAGAACATAGAAAGAACACAAGGGATACCATGATTTTCAACTCCACTAATAAAAGATAATTATTGACAAACCCATCTGCTTTCCTAGATACTCCACACTACATCCAACTTGAGATTTACTTGAGACCCTCCAGGCCAGAAAGAAGGATCACAAATAGCATCCCCAAGGCCATATGTTTGATTATTTTTACATTTACTTATTGGTTTATTTGTTTGTGGTGTGTGGAGAGGGGCACCACCATGTGAACGGGAGGTCAGTAGGCAGCCTGGAGGAATCCATCTTCTCCCGTGGTCAAGTGGGAGCTGGGGATCAAACAGATCATCAGACTTGGCAGCCAGAGCCTTTATCCACTGACCCACTTCATCAGCCCCTTCATGCTAAGCCGCGCTCAGAGATACATTATCAGGTTCGTCGCCCAAAGTGAGACAGTTTTGGTCATGAAAGGGGACATGTAAATTATATCATAGGCTGCAGCATGAGTCAACTGATCTAGAACTTCTATATTGCTTGAAAGTATCTGCTTTCGTGGCTATAAAGCGCAAGCTCTCAAATCTGGACTCGAACACAGATCTCTTACTTCGAGCATGCCATACAGATGTTCTGGGTCACTCTCTTACTTGTCAATCACTTGAGTGTTGGGAAATAACATTGCACTTACACCTCATCCAGCATGCAGCACGTACTCAATACATTGCAAATGCCATCACTATTTTCACTGCTACTACCAGTGTTAGCACGGGTGCTGTTTTTATACTGGGTGTAAGTCAATCCCTACAATGTCTCCATGCCAAGTAGAAAATAATACTTCAGCTTGTTCCTCCAGAGTAGAAAATTCATTTTCCATAGTTTTCATATGGAATAATTTATTTCAGATGGAATAATTTACAGACTGAGTAAAACTACTGGGCGGTCACCTATCAACACAACTCATGTGGAATGAGATAAAGATACACACGTAGTGACGTAAATGAGTTCCTACAGTGAGAACGTTCTTACGGACCTCGAACCTTCCTCATATCCCGATATCCCGAGGCTCACTCAGAGCTCTGAAACAGCTCTGAAGTGAGAATGTGCTTTCCTAATACTCTTCATTTTTCTGGGATTTGTGCATTAAAAACATGCTTTACTTCCTGCAAGGCTGGGACCCTGTGGCCCCAAGTGACAGCAGCATTTCCACATTTGTTAAAGAAATGATGCTAATTTGACATGGATCATTTTTGTTGGTTTGTATTTGTTAGACTGAATTAGAAATTTATCCAAATCTGGGGTGGGGGTGGGGGTGTCATAGCCATTGCGGGGTTCCATGTTATTTGAGACAGGAAATTATAAATGAGAAACAAAAGTCTCTCTTTAGGAAATAAGAATATCCAAAGTCTCCCCAAATATTAGGGATTGTAGAATGTTCTGCTGCCATTCTTTTGACAGTAATGCTAAGCTAGTTCTCAGAGGGGGGAAGGATTGCAGTTCAAGGTGAGTAACCATCTATTTCCTCAGTCTTCTAGCTTAGGGTCTGCTTGTTCATGCAAAGACTGTCCTCATGCAGACTAACGAATCAGCCATCAAGCTCCTGGAGTTAGTTAGTCTCTAAGCCTTGGAGTATTTTTCTCACTTAGCTGGAGCAAGAATTTCTCACTGTCTTGCAGACATGTGTCCCTCCCAAAGAGACTGCTACCTAACCAGTCACACCCATTGCCTTATGGGAGCTACTTCATGTGCATACATTATACAACAAGGAGGAAGCAAAAGGACTTAGGGATCATTACTTAAGAAAAAATAAACTGAAGAGTACAGGTGAGCTACAGGAGGGAAAGAATATCCGTGTAACGCTGGAATAAAACTTCAAGCATCGTAGATGTATCCCAGTGATAGAGCACTTGCCTAGAATACATAAGTACCCAAGTTCAAATACCGCCATTACAAAATCGATCAATAAATAGAGGAGTAGGGGCTTGATCCACCCAAACAGCTACTCTTCCAGAGGACCTAGCATTGATTCCCAGTGCCCACATCGGGGTTCACATTGTTATTGTTCTAGTTACAGAGAATCTGGCACATTCACTTGACCTCCATGGGCAGCAGACACACACGCAGGCAAAGCATACACATAGAGTAAGTCAATCTTTTTTAGAAGAAAGGGGAAATTGAGATGCACTTTTATTCATTTTTATTTTGCAGAGTTCTTTCTTAATCTTTAGCAAAATTTCCCATTTTAGTCTTTCTTTAAAGAATTATTTTACGTATGGGAGTGCACTGCCGCTCTCTTCAGACACACCAGAAGAGGACATCAGATTCCATTACAGATGGTTGTGAGCCACCATGTGGTTGCTGGGATTTGAACTCAGTACCTCTGGAAGAGCAGTCAGTGCTCTTAACTGCTGAGTTGTCTCTCCCCACCCCCATGTTATTCTTAATTTCTTAGAAAGCAGTAGGGGGGCATGAATGCCATAATGGCTGAGGTAGAAAAGCAGATCTCCTACCCTGCAAGCCCTCAGTCTTTGGCACAAAATTCAAACCAGTCAACTCCCTCGGCCTCTGTGTACTTTTTGTAACTGAGTTCTTGGTACACACTCAAGTTTTCACAAAACTCACATGTAGAAGGTCCTGAACCATTTTCCAGGGGACAGTGTTGAAAACCTGAGGTTTGTCACTCCTGTTCTGAACAGGCACGTTCCTTTGCTGACAGGTCAAGGCACTTCCCGTGAGCAAACTCCCTTCCTCCTACATTTCAGATAAGGCTTCTACTTAGCGCATGCGCACGTGCATGCGTGCCGTGCGTGCCGTGCGTGCCGTGCGTGCCGTGCGTGCCGTGCGTGCCGTGCGTGCCGTGCGTGCCGTGCATGCCGTGCGTGCCGTGCATGCCGTGCGTGCCGTGCATGCCGTGCGTGCCGTGCGTGCGTGTGTTCTTCCTTCTCTGAGTAATTACAGAGAAGTTAGTGTCAGAACGTAGATGTGTGCTCATGGGTCCCCTTTGGTAACCTTAGGGTGAAAATAAATGAGCTGAGCTCGTTCTTTCTTTTTCTAATGTTTACATTTTTAAGTTAAGTTTTACTTAACTTAGCATTCAAAGGAATGGATTTTTACATTTATTTGTTTGTTTTTTTATTTAATGTATATGAGTGCTCTGTCTGCATGAACACCTGCATGCCAGAAGAGGGCCTCAGATCTGGTTGTGAGGCAGCATGTGGTTGCTGGGAATTGAATTCAAGATCTCTGAAAGAGCAACCAGTGTTCTTAACCATTGAGCCTTCTCTCCAGCCCGAAGGAATGGATTTTATTACGGCACTTTCATACATATATCCCAGTTTGCTTTGCTTCTGTTCTCCGCCCTCCCCCTCTGCTCTCCTGTGTCCCCCCTCTTCTCTTGCTGGACCCGTCCCTCCTCCCCATCCCATCTTCTCTATGAAACAGTCCTCTCTCCATTTTCATCACACACACACACACACACACACACACACACACACACACACACACATACATCTATTTTTCTGTAAGTAGCAAATAAGAGGCAATAAGAAAGTAACTAAATAGCTACATATGACACTGACCTTTGATTCCCACAGATAAATGCAGGTTTGATCACATTCTCTAATAAGACATAGAGTAGTGTACGTGCTGCTTTTTGGTGGAGCACTAACTCCGTGTGCTAATACAACCAGTGGGGCTTCTTCCCTCGATTCTTCTGTTTAAGTTCAGTCAGCTTCTGTCCTTTGAGAAAACGGATAAAGTTAGTCAAAAGGCTAATAAGTGTGTGTGTGTGTGTGTGTGTGTGTGTGTGTGTGTGTGTGTGTGTGTGTAACTGTGGATAGTACACAGTGCATGTGTGGTCAGAATACAGCTTGCGAGAATCAGTTCTCTTGTACTGTGTGGGTCCCACGGACCTAACTCAGGCTGTCAGTTTCGGCAGCAAGCTCCTTTACCTGCTCAGCCTTCGCAAAAGCCCTAATAATTGTTTATGATTAACCTATTCAAGAAAATAAGTAAGTTCGGTTGTTTTGGGGTGTGTGTGTGTGTGTGTGTGTGTGTGTGTGTGTGTGTGTGTTTCCTTTTATTTATAGTATCTTTTTTACCAGAAATTCCAAGCTACAAATTATTTAAAATAATCAGACCACTTGACAGGACGATAATCCATAGAAAATGAATCCTGCATTTCAGGAGAAACCAAGAAAAACATTGGGATGCTTCCAAATCATTTGAGAAAATGCCCAGGAGGACTTTAGACCTACTAGCAGCCCTTACCCATCCACAAAGCAAAGAGTCAGTCTTGTGACTGACCAGGTGAACCATGACATCGATCTCTCCTCTCAGTAACCCAAGGGGATCACTACAACATACAGTAAGCTACAGAGGAGACTAGAAAACACCAGCTATCTGTGGGAATACAAAGTGGGTGGGCCCTCACCTAAACCAGGGTGTTAGGGGAGCTCTCTTAAAGTGACCCTTAATTTGGAGAAAATGGGTAAGAGTTAGCTAGGTAAAAGGAAAAGCATTTTGGTAAGAGGAATACCTCAGAATACCAGAGAACATTTTGACACCGATGGGAACTGAAAGCTCTAGGAACATCTAAGCTTGGTACAGGTAGTATGTGACAGACCTGAAAACTTAACCAAGAAGCATGTCACATCAAGAAATTGTCCAGACTGGTTCAAGAATTAAGCATTTGGAATTAATTACTTCACTGGAAGGGTGTTTGCCTAGCATGTGGAAGGCCATTGGCTCTCCAGCTACACAGGGAGAAATGAAGACAAACTAGTTACTTGGGGTTTACCTGATTTAGGGGTTAGCAAAAACATGATGATCTAAGTCATTTATATCATGGTGTGACAATTGTCTCACAGCTTGGAATTTGAGATCAGGAAGCAATTGTTCCCATGGCTTTTGGCAAAAAACAAAAATAGAAAGAATTGTGCCTTGACTTTTTTAAATATGTTACCACCTAATTTTACCTTCAATGAGCTCACTCTAATTTGAAATACATGGCTGTGCATTGCTATATATCTTGAATTATTTGCTGCTGAAGATTCACGCACCAATGCTTTAGTGGATTTTTCATAGATTTTTTTTTAAATGTATGTGTGGTGGCCACTCCCAATCCTGTGTTTCAAGGGAGCTGGATGCCTGAAAAAGCCAGTAGGCTTGCTTTGACTTCTCTTGATTATTTCCAGCTTATACTTCCCTTAAATATAGTAATTGCTTTTTCTCCAGCGAGCAGCTTGTGTACAAATAATTCCAACGCCTTCTTCACACACAGGCTGTGGGGTTTGCTATTGAGTGTGGCTTGGAGGTATAATTCATTAAGGCTCCTTAGACGTCCTGTATCATTTGTAGGTAAACTATAAATGGGGCATGGGAAACTCTTAAATATAAGCCCTCACCCAAGCAACTTTATTTCCTTACCAAATATAACTGATGTCTCCTCTGTTACATGAGCTGAAACAGAGATTACCACGCCCTTACCAAGTTTAGACTTTTGTGGACAAAAGCAGCATTAACCAAAGTATCAGTGTATTATGCCAAAGCATGACAGTGTCCTAGAAGAGTGATAATATAGAAAAGTCTCAGAACGGAGGGACATGGTGCACTGTAGGAGTTATGGTAAGCATCACCAAGGAACAGGCAATTTAGCTGAGAATTAAAGGCAGGCAGAGGTCCAGGTAGAGATGAGAAGGGAGACTTCTCAAATAGTTAAAACTGAATACATGATACTTCAAGAAAACAAGTCTGGGGCTGGGAAGATGGCTGTGTCAGTACAGTGCTTGCTGTGTAGCCAGGAAGACCAGAGTTCTGTCTGAACACATGCGTGAAAAGATGCACAAGTGATACACACACTTATGTCAGCATGAAGAGAGGGGATTGCCTGCAACTCACGGACAGTCAGCCTAACCATGGACAAGGCCCAAACCCCTGTGAGATATCCTGCTTCCCAAAGAAAGGTGGTTAGGAGGCTAATCTCTGGCTGCCACATGTGAACATACATGTGAACACTTACCAACGCACACAGATGTGTACCAGCACAAACACACATCTGCACCTACACAAACACACACACACACACACACACACACACACACACACACACACACCGGGCTAGGAACAACCTGGCTAAAGTGCTCAGCAGAATACAGCCACACAGCAACTTCTATGAAAGGCTCACAGTTTCAGACTCCACGTCACGTGTGGAGAGGAGGTGCCATGTACAGAGCCACTGCAGAGCAGAAATGAGAGCAATAGCCTCTGGGTCTCCATCAAACCATGGTATGTCAGTCCATCTGACCACAAAATGCTATTAGTCACCCAAGTCCAAGCACATGCGATTTAATCTGGGCTGACCCACTGTAGCCATGAAAATCTACACGAATCCAGTGTCCCCGACATAGTAGCAACTTTATAAAATAGAACTAATACAGGTTAAATGAACCAAAGCAATTGATGCTTAGGGGTCAAGAATATAATCTAGGTTTAAAGAATAAACTGCACATTCTGATGTGTGAGCCACAGGGTTTACATACATGATTTCTGGCAAGTTATAATTCAATGCAATTTATCTGTATCTTGGAAGCTATATACACACACGTGACTACTCATACATTTGCACACACACACATACACACAAGTTAGCACTTCTAGAAACAGGTAGATCTAAGGTGAAACATATCTTCAGGCATTTGTTGCCCAGATCATGGGTTTCTTACTTTCTGATCCTGTTTCCTCATTTGCAAATTAAGCTAATTATACTCACTTCATAGGATTCTTCCTGGAATCATACTATTCAAATAAATCTCCAAGTTCAATACATAGACCGTAGTTCTTCTCAGTCAATTTTATTCTACTTTAGTTTAATTTATGTTCTTTAAATTAAAACACAATATTTTATGTATATGACTGTTTTGCCTGTTGTTTATCTCTATACTGTGTGTGTACCCAGTGTCCATGGATATCAGAAGAGGTCATTGGATCCCCTGGGGGTGGAGATACAATTGTGAGAATGCGCATGTGTTTTAGGAACCAAACCCAGGTATTTTGGAAGAGCAGCCAGTGCTCTTAACCACTGGGCCATCCCTCCCGTCCAACTTATATTCTTTCATAACCAAGTTAAAAAGAATAAATAAAAAATTTGACTCATGTTCACAAAGGTTTGGGAAATAAGACACACCATAACCAATCCCATGAAGCATCTGTGTATCGCTCTTGTGGGCTTGGCTATGCTCTGGTAATAAAGGAGTAATATTTTAGAGAGTATAAATAACAAAACAATCAGTTCCTCACTCCATCTACACATTGAACACATGTTGGCTCTTAGCCTCTGCTCCACGGGGTCATTTAGGGGTCCAAGCACATGGACTCCAGATGAACACAGAGGGAATATGGCACCCAGACCTGTGCTGGAGCAGAGATGGAGTTGTCGGTTGGACATGACTATAGTTCCTGTGAAGTCTCTGTCAGCCTCATAGGGTTCAGGGAAAGAACCAGAGCATTAGACGGATCAAGCATTGCTCCTTCTGTATCTTTCTTTCCCATGAGTCCTCATGCTCCTCATGTTATGCTCAGAATAGCCAAGTCCCTTCCCAGCATCCTCCAGTCTCCTCTTGTGGACAGCTCTGGGCAATGGCCTCCAGTCTCCTTATGCGGAGAGTTCTGGAAGATGGCCTCCAGTCTCAGGTGCAGAGCTCTAGCCGATAGTGTATCATCTCACCATCCAGCTTATTTGAGATTTTTCTTGATCTGGACCCAAAATAAAAGACAAATAGAGATTGTGAGGGGAATCTGTCGAGGGATGGCTCTGTCCTACTGCTGGGTCCCCTTCAGCTTAGCTTCCAACCCTTTGTTCTTTGCAACCATAGGCTTAACTCCATGGAGACAATTTTCCATTCCCCTCATTGGCCATACCTGAAGTGAGGCTAAGGCATGTGTACTTTTAGGATGTGCGTTTTGAGGGAGAAAAATATTTTCCTAGCTACATTTAACATTAATAAATAATTAGGGGATGAGGCACCGTGGTGCACACTTTCAATCCCAGCCCTTGGGAGGCAGAGGCAGGTGAATCCTGTAGTACATCCAGGTTAAGCTTATCCCCGATGAACTTACAAAAAGATGAGACTCCAACTGTGGTTATTTTATTTGGCCTTGACAACCCCTTATCTCCTCAGCACTGTTCCCCAAATACTTGCTATTTCTTTTGGCCATGTGCTTATGCTCCATCTCCCCTCTTGGCACCTGCCTCGTCCTCTCCCTTCTCTCCTCATTCTCTCCCTTCTCCAGTGCTCATTCAGATAACTCAAGCAAACAAACAAACAAACAAACAAACAAAACGAAACAAAACCACCTGCTTCTGGTTCCTCCAGTAATTGGCTGTACGCCTGTTTATTTAACCAATAGTTTAAAATTAAGGAACAAGGTTAGCACAACAAAAGCTGGGAACCAAGAGAATTCCTTTATAGGCCTAGAATTTAGCATTACAATACATAGCAATAGATCAAACCTCAACAAATATCTATGAGTTCAAAGCCAGGCAGGTCTACATCGTGAGTTCCAGGGCAGCCAGAACTATGTACAGAGACCCTTTCTTTAAAATAGACAAATAAATGGGAATATTTGGGTTTGAGTATGTAATTCTTAGCAGCTTCTTTGAATTATGTTGGTGGATTTTTTGGAATTTAAGGCTTTAGAAAATGACAGTTGCTGTCATATGTTTCTATCCATTGCGTGACTTACAATCATGTCCACATTTATTTTCTGATATATTTTAAGTTTATTTATTTTGTTTGTTTTGTTTGCCTCTGTTTCCTACCTTTTCACAGACATTCATGAGTGCATGCACACATCCTTCTAATGCTCTCTTGGTAAATTTTTTCTTTTTCACTGTTTCTTGAGTACAGTTTACTCATTCTTAATTGAATTTTTCTTTTCAAAAATTTATTTATTACTGTTGTATTTGTGTGTTTGCATGTGTTGGGAGTGAGAGTATAGTGTATTTATGGTACAGAAAATGTGTGTTCAGAGGACAACCCTGGGACTTAGTTCTGTCCTTCCACCATGGGTTCCAGTGATCAAACTCAGGTCATAGCAAGCACCTGAACCTCCCGAGTCATCTCACCAACCCCCTTAACTGAAATTTTCTTCCCTGACAACCAAACTCAATGAAACTACTGTGGAAAAATATAGCTTTAATTTGTGTTTGTCGTGAATCAAGCTTTGGTTTACACATTTGGTTAAAATTCTAAATTTCATCTTTTGCCAGATAGGGGACATTCAAAGCTGTGTTCATACACACACACGCACACACACACACACACACACACACACACACACACACACACGGACAGGGTTGGGACAGAGACAGACAGACAAAGATTTCTGGGTTCTGTTTCCTTTCAGTTCCATTTAGAAATGAGCAAATTATTTCCTGAGATCCTTTCTTAAAACAAGCTTATCAAGTGCAACTGACAACCACCAATGCATGTGACCAACAGTGTGTTTTCCAAGCTCTGCCTTAAAGCTGGAGGCTCACTAAACAACCCATTAGCCTTCCAACAAGGAACAGATGTCATCAAGTAGTCTTTCTATATCCCGGCAATACCCTCCTTCTTTCCTGCACCCCATAGGAACTCCCTCATCACTGGCCAGGGGTCCCTTTTGGGATTCACACCTGCATCTGTCAATTAAACATTCACAATCACCTCAGAACTGTACCAAGATATGTACATGCGTATGGCAGGTTAAGTGGGATGTGTTCTACATCCTGTTCTTGTGCTTGCATTACTAGAAATTGATTCTTAAGGCTTCTCATTAAAGCATCATGTTCCACCCCAAATTATAAGGCCACACCTAACTCCAATGTACATCAAGGTCTGTCTTGCCAAGGTATCAGGAGAAGGATCAAAATATTCGTTAATTTTATTTCTTCTATATCCTGTTCTAACCACTCTAGTTTCCACTGAATCCACACTGGGGAAACCAAAAGTGAAGAAAATGCTCCTGGGATAGACTCCTTTTTATGCAGTCCAAGTTCAAAGCCCAAGGACGGCACTGAGCATGTGTGGGGTGGTCTGTCCAGCTCAGTTGATGTAATCAGGACAGTCTCTCACAGGTGCTCCCTAGGCTTTCCTCCTAGGAGGTTCTAGAGCTTGTCAAATTGACTATCAGTCTCATTGTTCACAACCTCCCACCACGTAACTATTATCTAATTGATTGTTGGGTTTTGTTGTTGTTGTTTTGTTTTTTGTTTTCACTTGTTCAGAGAACAAACACAGTGCTTTGCATACGTTATGCAAGTGACCCCCCGGGCTATATCTGCAACCAACCCCGTAATATTTAATACCCTGTCTTATTCTATTTTTTTTTTACTGCTAATAACTCAATACTAGAAACAGGGTAAGTTTTAAAGAGGTTGATCATAGCTCACAGTTATTGTCCAAGGTCAAAAGATCGATCGTGCCAGGAGACTTCTTCCTGGCAGAGTCCCAAAGTAACACAGAGTATCACAAATGTGCTCCGGCGCCTTCATCCCCAGTAGAGTACCATGGAGTTTCCACTTTGATAGCCTTATCCCAGCCCCATTACATTCCACAGCAAGGATTAACTTTGAATATGAACCTTGGAGGAAGTCTTCAAACCCAAATCAATACAGCACAGCATCTCATTCTGCATATGTTGGGCTCACTCTTGCAACATGCAAAATATTCTCATGCATCCAGTGAGAACGTTTTAGTAAAGATAAATAGCTCTCTCATGCTCCTTCGGCATCTTCTGACTCAGAACAACTTCTGTCAGGGTTGGTGCTAACTGCCCCCAAATTAGATGCCTCTTGAGTAAAGAAAATGTTTAGAAGGAATATTCAAATCCTTCAAATAATTTATATGTGGTTGAGTTAATACAGTGTCCCTATCTTTACTATTTGTTATGTCAAATGTGCATCTATACTGTAGGCACACAAATCCATACTGCTGTAGATAAAAATCACACAGATATATTCATTCGACCAGGGAGTTTTTACTTAAACAAAAGAGGAGCCAGGCATGGTGGTATACACCGCTAACCCCAGCACTCAATAGGCTGAGGCACGAAGATTAAGAGTTTGTGGCCTAGGGAACAGGGTGAGCTTGAAACAAGTTTGGACTACGAAGTAAGATACTGTATCCCCCAAATAAAATGAGAGTGAAAATAACTTTAACAATAACCACCAAGAGTAATAAAAAGACGGTTTTGATGAGAAGTGACTATTATATGTGAAAATCTGCATTTTTTTTAAAGTAGAAGGACCATAGTATCATGTCTGTAATTCACTTGGCAGGCTGAGGCAGGAGGAGTGCCTGAGTTCTAGGACAGCCTGGGTTACATAGTGAGCAATAATGAAAGCAAAGTGCATCAAAGGATACCGTCGCTTTTCTAATCCATGAGATGGCCCTATGGTGATGTCACTTATCAAATGTATCTCTTATGAATTCGAGGTTGGCTGTACCACAGCAAACTGACTCCCACTCTGGGGAATGCATGGCCATTCTGCCACCATACCTCCATTCTCATTAACTGTTTTAACTGCTATGAACTGCCGTGCTACCGTAAGAGCCGTGCAAAACAAGGGTGTCTATGCAATCTGCATCTACGGTAATGCATACTGTTTGCATATGGAACAGATGTTCGAAGACTGGACTCAGCTGGCATGAAGGTTGCTTTCCTGAAAGGAGGGGCAGACACGTCCTTAGATCGACGCCTAGCAAACAAGGGGGACATTCCTCGCCAGACATCCTAATTCTTAATCCTTGTCGAGTCATTAAAGTCCTAATTTATTAAGGAAGAAAATTAAGATTGAACTCCGGTTATTTAAGTAGAATGAGAATCATTGTGAGCTTCAAAGATTGAAATGTTGCCACATTTCTATGTCGAGAACCGCTAAAGCACTTTCAGAAAGCCTACTGCTAAGGCAATGATGTATCACTTTTCCTTCCATTATATGTTTTTAATCAGAGCGTGACTTCACACTAGACAAAGCGACGCTTTATGCATGGGCTCACTTGTTTTTGCTAAAGTCTCCTGACATGATTAATTTCACTTTAATGCTTTTGTCTTGTTGTAATGGTAAGGATGATGGGTATAAACCAGGCACAAATACACGCTTTTTCCATTATAATGCCTCTGAGCATTAAAAATATCTTAGATGAAAGGGAAAAAAAATCACAGGAGACTGGTCCGACTGGAATTAAATTTCTTGCTACCTGAACACACAGTGCATGAGATTAAAAAAAAAAAGATTCAGTCATTGTTTTAAGTTTTATTTTGGGTATTTTTATAGCAATTTATTCATCTGTATGATGAGATGTGAGGAGGAGGAGGAGAGAGACTGGAGTGCATGGATTTCTTGATCGCATTTGTTGCTCTGCAACACTCACCTCCTTCACATTGCAAAGTGACTGAAACATTAACCAGTTCTATCCCAGGAGTAGATAAATATGCACCAGGTCAAAGGACAGCAAGCAGGTGACAGCATCTCCAGTGGATGCTTGGACTCAGATATAGGCTAATTTTCGCTCATATTGATTTGCAACTTAAAGTAATAGTGTAAAATATATATGATTCATTCAATTTGCATAAGGCAAGAATAGATCATTTGAAATAGGAAACTATAGGTCATTCAACAAGTAAGCCCCTCTTGGTGAGCAGCCATTGAAGGACTGGTTCCATCACAGGCATGTTTTCCTCTTTCCCTGATAAATGATGAAGATGTGTCTGTGATTTAAGAGCATGGCACCTCCTTCCTTCCCCACAGCCTGTCTGCGTGTTTTACTTGTAGTCCAAGTAAATCTTGCTCCAATAAGAATGGCACCCAGCACCATTCAAGAGTACTTGATACAGTCGTGGAGATACCCTCTATCTGTGCGATCCTACATGGTAACTACTAGCCACCAGGGGCTTCTAGCCACTTAAATGAAGCTAATAGGACTGACTGGAACACGGATTTTCCTCTTTATTTTACCATGATGAATTTAGGTTTAAGCCACCCTCTTATACCAAGTGGCTTCTGTATCGATAGCACATCCTTGAGTAGTTAAACCTGAGGGGTGGTACTGTCCACCATTTCAACCCAATCTATGCCCCTGAAAGCAAAAAAAAAAAAAAAAAGTGACTTTTGTCCTTTTATTTCTGGTGCTATGAAGGAGTGTTCTGACAGAAAACAATATAGGGAAGAAAAGGGTTTACCTGGCCTAAACTAGTTCCAAGTTACAGGTTGTTTGGAGGAAGCCAATGTAGGAACATCATATCCATAGTCAAAGGCAAAGAGAAAGCAAACGCATTCTTGCTTGCTTGCTTGCTCTCCCACAGCTTTCCTTACTCAGACACAGTTCAGAAGATGGTAGTCCCCATGCTGGGCTGGGTCAATTAATTAACAATCAAGATTGCCTCCCAGGCATTCCATAGACCAACCTGATCTAGACAATTTGTCAATGTTTTCTTCATAGGTGATTTTTTTTGTGGGTTTTGTGGAACACTGACAGTGTAAGCCTTACCCTATCAGAGAGCTCCAAGTAATCCAAAAGGCATGGATACACCCTTGGGATCCACAATCCTGTACTAGGATTTCTTCGCCTTCTGCCTTCTCATGCAAGTTTCATGAGCCCTGTGTGCGCATTACCTGATATATTCATGGTCAAGAGCTATCAGGATTATGCACTGGATCCCTTAAGACAGCACCAACAGGCTGTAGGGAAATACACGGACGTTCACACAGAAGACTGAGAAGGCGAGTGGTAAGGAAGAACCTGGTTTTGCCTTCTGTCAGTCATTCTCAACCTTCCTAATGATGGCAATGCTTTAATACACCATGCTCATGTTGTGGTGTCCCCCAACCATAAAATTATTTTTGTTGCTACTTCATAACTGTAATTTGCTACTGTTTGATTCATAAAGCAAATATCTGATATGCAGGATATCTAATATGTGACCCCTGTAAAAGTGTCATTCTACTTCCCCCTCAAGAGGGTAAAACCACTGCCTTAGAACCTCTGGATACCAGCATGGGAACCGGGAAGCTGCCTCATGTATGCATTTCCAAAAGCTGACATGATAATATCCTAAACACCTAAAACAACAACAAGAAAGTATTTTCTCCTGGCTTCGGAAGGTAGGAAGTTCAGTTTCTGCAGAACCATGCAGGGATCCAAATTTCTAAGGCAGAATCAATTCCCACTTTACCTCTGGTACAGAGCTTAGCTTCTGGTGATTCTGGGTAACCCTCGGTGCTCTGTAGCTTGCAGCCTCGCTATCCAGTGTGTGTCTGCTTCTTGCATGGCATTCTTCCCTGTGTCGCTTCTCCACAAGTGATGTTTTCCTCAGCTCTCTTACAAGCCTAAGTGCCTTTGTGTTTAGGGTCTGCCTGACATAGAACATCCTCCTCTTCCCTTCATTTTTATCTCTAAAGAAGCTGTTTCCAAATCAGGTCACACATATTGGTCCTAGGACTCAGAATTTGACCTTTATTTTCTTGGAGATACAATCAACTTCCTGCACAGAAATAAGGACACTTACAAGGGAAAAACCAAATTCTAGTCAGTTCCCTCATACTTATCCATTTACTTCTCACAGTAGCTCTCTGCAGCGCTAGGCATCACTTTTATTTATGCTTTGGATGTCTACACGGAGGCACAGAGACATGCAGGGATTTGCTCAAGGTCACACAGATGGTAAATGGCAAAGCCAGAATGTATACCAAATAAAGCCCCAGAGCCCGCACTCTTGCTGCTTCTCATTACTCTGGTAATAGCAGAGTACGTGCTGCAAAAGAGTTAGAGCTAGAGCAACGGTCGGCGAGTTCCCTCAGAATAAAAGGGAGCACGCCCTGCACAAATGGAGTGCGTTACATCACAGGCATGCATACCTACTGATCCCCCCCTGCTCACTTTGCTTTTAATCGAAGTCTGAAGAAAGAATATAGCAATGACTTCTAGCCCATGTCTTCTCCATATCCTTTGATTCCGTCACCTATTAGAGGACATCTATTGCATAATTTGCTGAATTATCCTGCTAATATGATGATTTACTTCAGCTTGTTTGCATATAATTCCCTTGCTCCCCTAGAATAAATTAAATTACAAAATACCTTTTTAAAAAAAGAAGGAAGGGAGGAAAAGGGGGACTTTGTGTTATTTTCAGGTAAACGTTATCTTACGTAAAATGTTCTTTATTCCCAGAACACTAAAAATTTCCACTGTCCCTTTTTTTAATGGACTCCCTCTCTTTCAGAAATGCCAAACGTAAGGTATGTATGCCAAGACCTCTAAGGAGGATGTGCCTCAGCCTAGTATGGCGGTGCACACCTTTAATCTAAGCAACTGGGGAACAGAAGCACACAGCGGAGTTGTAACCAGCCAGGGTTACACAGTTATGTCCTGTGTTATAAAAAGAAAGGAAAAAGATATTCTATCTCAGGATGTACTAATGATACAAAGGTGCTCTTTGTCTGTGAAATGTTAGACTTCAGATCTTTCAGACAGTAGGCATTCTCTTCACAGGAGATTGTGAGGTGTGGAACGCTGACAGTGTGAGCTTTACCATCCCAGGGAGCTTCTCGTGCTTGGGATCCACGGTCCTGTACTAGGACTTCTTCACCTCCTGCCCTCTCATGCTAGTTCCATGAACCCTAGTGTGTGCATCACCTGATATATTCATGGTCAAGGGCTGTCATGACTGTGCACTGGATCCCTTAAGACAACACCAGAATTCATTCACAAGTCTGAAGTTTTTCAATACTGTAACCATAACGTTATCAGCTATCAGGACCTGTTATTATGTGCACATAAATATTTCATGGGACAAAACCCCTTCTTCTACTTTAGGGTCTTCAGGGTTTGGATTCACCTCAACTGAGCAGCAATCAAATGATAGGCTCAGTGAATTAGGGAGACACACAATGGCGGCTTGCTTTCAATTCTATCATGAAATTTACACAAGTTTGATATGCCACTTTGTGACTGTCACAAATACATGCAAATAGGTTTCTAAATATACTGCAGGCAACAATCCAGGCTGGCTCTCATAATTGACTTGAATCTCTAATGTCCAGCTCAGTTGTGAATCCGCCTTGCAGCTCCGTGTTCCCTGCTTCCTTAGGTTAATTGCAGCGCCAAACCGAGAGATATCAGTAAGCACAGACACAAGGCAAAGATAGGAGGCCAGGGCTACCAAACTCCTTTGCTACGCTGAATCGCTTTTGTTGACCTTTAGAAATAGTTAGGTTTCCCATATTCTGTTAGAAAAAAGAAAGAAGCTAAAACAGGGATGATGAAATTAAATTAAATGAAATCAGTCCCACAAAGAGAAATATTATGTGTTGTCTATCATCTGTGGGGCAGGGTTGAGATGAGAGGGATAAAGGGTTAGGGAGGGAATATGTTCAAAGAACATTGTATATCTTCATGAAAATCAATGTATAAAAGTCAATGAAATATAAATTTTAAAAACAAAAACACAATGCGTATTTTTAAAGAAGTTGCTAGTACAGACTGTGTTAATCATTTATAAATATGATAGCTGGTGGCTGCATAAAGCCAACAATTAGAGTTCAATGCCTTTCTCAGCTCAGCTGGCTTCCTACACAGGAAAAGCTATAGGCTGTGTGCACCCCAATCAGCTCCTTATAAGTAGATGTGGCCGTTGAACACGACAGTCTACAAAACACAGGAAGAACAGCGCAAACCCATTAATACGACTGGAAAATAGCAGGACATCTCTTCTACTGACAGTGGTTCCCTAGCATCGCCCTCATGCATGCTAATTCATTAAGCAGAACTGATGGGGACAGACAGAGTCCAGGGCCCTGCGAGGGCATCTGTTTTCCTTGTTTGCAGAATACAACATGTCACTTGAAGGGATGCAAATAGCAAGTGCATGCATACAAACATATTTCCCAAGATAAATAATTCCACCGCCAACTTTTTTCTTCTGAGAAAATGTGTTAGCAGTCGTTGTTGATTCAGTTGTCAGCAAAGATTTCCTGTAAAGAGCCAGCTAGTAAATATTTGGGGCTTTGCAGCCACAAGGTCCCTGTTGCAACTACTCAACTTTGTCCTTGTAGCACAAAAGCAGCCATGAACAGTCAAAGAATAAGCACAGCTGTATTCGAGTAGAACTTCATCAGCAAAACAGAGCGAGGGCGGGGCTTGGCTGTAGTTTGCCTTACTCTCTAGAGGAGCAGTTCTCAACCTCTGGGTCGACTCCCTTAGGGGTGGAGCAAACCTTTCTCAGGGCTCACCCAAGACACTGAAAAATGCAGATCTTCACATTAGGATTCATCACAGTAGCAAAATTGCAGTTCTGAAGTAGCAACAAAAATGATTTTATGGTTGGGGGTCATCCCAAAAAGAGGAACTGTATTAAAGGGTCTTAGCATTAGGAAGGTCGAGAACCACTGCTCCCGACAAAGCGTCTATTAATCTCTTCACAAATTATACCATTTGGTTAGGAAACAATGGTTATCATAATATATTAATATTTATTATAATGCCCAAGTCCTTGGCATGTATTAATTCATTTAGTGCTCCCACCATACTCTGATGTCAGTTCAATGACTCCGATCATTGAGAGGAGGACTCGAGGCCAAAGAACAATCAGAGAGCTTGTCAAACCCCACAAGTCAAAAGCACAGTCATATTTTGATCTCAGAGCATCTTCCAGAGTTCAATCCTATACCACACAGGCAAGTGACTCCCAGGGAATTGGTTGACCTTGATCTTCAACTTCATAGGCAGACCCTGTTCTGAATACAGACAAAACGATTTCCTTCCAGGAACATAAGGACAGATACTGTGTCTATCACTGGCTTCCCCATGCCTTGTTCATAGTTGAACAACAGTTGAGTCAGAGGATTACATCTCATGCTGAAGTGCCTGAAGCAGACAAACATGGCTTCAGAAGACATGGAGTCTCCAAACGGGCAAATAAGATTGTGATGAGATTCCAACCTTCCAACAGAATGTCCAGCAGCTCAGTAGATGTAGTTAGTTCATGCTTACATACATTATGCATTTGCGTTTGCAAATATCTATTACATAACCCAGACCTATTTGAGGATTACATATGCAAACAGGGGAGGGAAAATTGAGGGAGAAGAATTTTTATTTTAGCCACACCAAACTGGGTAATGAACGCTTAATTGAACAGTTAACATGGAGTCGGTGTGGCTACTCTCCGGTCTTACTGATGAGGAAGTCGGGAATGTGGGCATCACTGTTTCCTGGTGAAGTAGCAGAGAAGCTCAGGCAGCTGGGTCCAGAGCCTGCCTCAACTCCATGTTCCTTCACTTTTACACTGAATTTATGGTTCTTAAAGACTTAAAAATCATATTCATTGTTTATTTCACATTCGTATGTGTGGGCACACATGCACATGCTCGTTCACTATCAGGCCACAGTGACTGGGTGGAGGTCAGAGGACAACTTAAGGGCGTCTGTTCTCTCCCTCTACCAGGTAGGTCCTGAGGATCAGACCGACCTCAGACCATCCGATTTGGCCACTAACTGCTTTATCCAAGGAGTCTTATCACTAATTCCTGCTTGTGATTTTAACGGTGGGCATGTATTAAGGACCCTCTGGAAGTGTGCGTGTTTATTTATTGAATGAAGTTAATCTTTATAACAGTTCTAGGTAACGTGTATGTCTTCTCAGTTCCAAGGCACTTTCAGGGCTATTGGTCAATGGGTACCCCCTAATATCCCATGAGATAAACAGGTCACCTTTTATTACACATATTTGACATTTCTGGAAGCTGAAGTTCAGAGTGGTTAAGTGACTTGTCAAGGTCACACAATAATTGATGAATTTGTGGCTCAAGCCCTTGGCTTCTGACCTAATTTGGTTCAGTGTTCTTCCTATTAAGCCAAGCTCTGTAAAACCTTATTAGGATTTCTTTGACCTGTAACTGACATCATTTGATCTCTTTCTAACACGATTTTTTTCTTCCAACCAGATTATTTAGATAACTATTTTTATATCGGAAATTTTTAAATCACCATAGCTAAGCCAGGTTCTGTGGTACACACTGGTAAACCCAGCACTGGAGAGGCAGAGGCAGAAGGATAGTTACAAGTACAAGACCAGACTGGTTTACTTAGGTAGTGAGTTCCAGTCCAGCCACAGCTACACAATAGGACTGTGTCTCCAAACCGCCATAAAATAAAATTGTCACCATAGCTATCGTGAATGGAGAATGATTCCTAGCTTACAAGTACAGAGGTGAGGACACACAATGTTCTATTAAAATTCAGGCACCCCAGTGGTTAGTAACTCAAATTCTAGCAGGAAACAGACAATATCCTGTAGTAGAAAAAGAGCTCCTCAGAGAGCTGAGGCAAGAGGAAGGCACGCTGCCCCTCCCCCACCCAGGGCTAGTAACCTCTGGGCACTGTTACCACCATCAATCTGAAAGGCAAGTGAAGGGGGGAGCTTCCAGAATGGACACAGACAGACATGTGCGGATAGGGCCCATTCACACAAATTAGGACAGACGACAGAACGGCCCAAGAAGAACAAAACCTCTGGCTTTCCCCCTTCCCTCCATCAGTCGGGAGTGCACCTCGTTGAAAGCTAGCGGCCACAAGAGCACAGTCAGGTCACAGAAGAGAGTGTGGCCCTGTGGAGACAGTCAGATGATTTCCAGCATGTTCTTTGGGACTGCTACCCTATGTCAGAGGCCCAAACCAACAACTGAGCGTGTCAAAGCACGGACATATTCTCAGTTCTTGGGAACTGTGTTATCTGGTTTGGCTCGCCTAAGCTTCCCTAAAGTCTTACCAGCTTTATATTTTATATTTGGGGTCAATAGGCCCAAATGCAAGTAAGGAAATTGGAATGGAAGGAGAGAGACCAACTAGGGACAGGCCAGGACAGCACAAGAGACTTTTATGCCCTTCTACCATGTTCTCCACCCCCACCCACAAAAAACGAAGGTACTGCCCAAAGTATAGCATGTACTCTGTGCACATTGACTGTGGATTGAAAACTGTGGTTCCCTTCAGCCTTACAGAATGCACACATATCATTCACTTACAGACTGTGTCATGGCATCGGCAGTGAGCCCGATGCCTCTGCTGCGTCAACGGCAGTGGCAAATGGCTGCTGCTCTCCCTCGTCTCCTTTATTTTGCAGAGTGCAGCCTGCCCAGTGCACAGCTCCATTGGTCCAAGTACTCTCCTCACTGTTGTTCATATTTATATGACTCCAGGTTGTTTCTGACCAAAAAAAAGCAGAATATCTGAGGGATGCTACAGGCTTGAACAGGAAGCTTGTGAGAACTATCAAATACTGAAGGAAAAACCAGGGGATCAGGTCACGCCCTGAGAGAGGCACAGAGCCTCCACTTTTGGTCACACGAATATTTGTGGATATCCACAGGTAATCAGGTCTCTGGTTGTCATCTGGAGGTATGGAGGTTTGGAGCGAGATTGCCCCAAACCTGTTTAGCTAGAGGATTGAAAACTTCCTTTTCCACATAGAGATCTTTCCAATTGGTAACTGAGGAAACTCAGTCATGTGAAAAAGAAGACTTTGAAGAAAAACTTGATTAATTAGCCATTAAAAAGAAATGTGTCAACAGCATCAGTAAAGGCCCACTAAAGGGAAACTACTTAGTTACGGACAAGGAAATGTAACCTCTGTCCTGGATGGAAACCTAGCATTCTAATCTGTCCAACCCATAAGTGTGAGTCCAGCAGAGCCAATCTCACCTGCCTGGAAGACCACCCTTCAGAAAAAAAGGGTACACTGGTAGAAAGGAAGGCTTATATAAAGTCAAGGATAAAAAGATAGACACAATAATTATGACTTTATTTACATAATGTTCTTTTCTGTCCAGAATTCCTTGCCCCTAGTACAGTCCCTATAAGCCACTTAGAGGTTTGCAGGGTCAGTCTGCTCATTTTTCTAACTCAGACAGACACAACTTTTCCTTTCCCTTTGTTCTCATTTTCTTTCTGATTTGGACAGAACATGAGTATGCTTGTCTGGTACTCTGGGTTTCCTTTCTCTTTCTCTGTCTTAGTTATTTCTATTGCTGTGAAAAGACTGTAAAAGTAAATTTTATTCACCAGATGTAATTGTCGTCTCGGATAGAGGCTTACTGCTGAGTAAACTCATGCTTTCTAGCTCTTTCTGAACTCTGGCTGGTCCCACTCAGCTACTCTGGCTTAAAAACTCTTCTCCAAAGTTGCCTGATTCAAACTGGCTTCTTTCACCTTCTGACTGAATTTCTCTAATTGGCCTCAGCTAAGTCTTCTTGCTCATTCTCATTCTCTAACTCATTCTGTCTTCACCTGCAACTGTCCCAGCAAAACCGCTTCCTCTTTTTACCCCCTCCATCTCTCTCCCCGCTCTCTCTCCCTTTCATTCCCCCTCTCTTTCTGCACTGCTTTCTTAAGTAGCCTCTCTTTCCTGTCCATTCTCTTGAGACTTGGATGTGTCTTATCTCACTTTGTCAAATCTTTCTCTGATTCATCACTTTGTCTGCCCCTCAACTCTATGGCACATTCAAACATGGCTACTTCCTTATACAAACTAACTTTACCTTGTTAGGGATTAAAGATGTACTAAGGGCATGTCTAGATTGGCAATATTGTTCTGTAATCCATGGCATGTCTGCATTCTGACTGGATCTTATCTTTGGATATGATTCCCTTGCCAGAGGAATCATGTTGCTGGATTAAAATTCCCCTACAGAAGACACCATGACTAAGGCAACTTTTTTTAAGTATTTATAGGGGGCTTCATTACAGTTTTAGAGGCTTAGTCCATTATCACCATAGCAGGAAGTAGATAGGAACAGAGCTGGAAACCTGGCCAAGAGCTTTACATCCTGATCCACAGGCAGAGAAAAAGACACTGGACCTGGCTGGGTAATTTGAAACCCAAATCCCACCCTCAGTGACACAGCTCCCTCCCACAACCTCACACCTCCTAATCCCCCTAATCCTTCTCACATACTCCCACTCCCTGATGACTATGGATTCAAATATATGATCTTTTGGGGACATCTTTATTCAAACCACCACATGCTGGTTGTCTTCCCACCTGGCTTTCCACCATTGGCTGGTTGTCCTACATGTGGCTGACCTCCATGGTGCTTTACCTCAAACCTATAGCTGTTTTGTTTTCCTTCTCTCCTCTGTTCTCCTCCTCCAGCAACTGCTGCGATTTATAGTTTGCCTGCCCCAGAGTTTTTCTTTTAAGCTCTAATGAAATTGCCCTCCAACTTCTGTTTCAGTCCACTTTTAAGTTCTTTTATTTTTCTGGTATCATCTGGTGGTACCCTAAATGGGACTCCAGGTCTGTATCCTCTCAACTCCTTTCTGAGGAATCTGCTTCTTTTCTCATTACTTTTGCTATGAATGGATATTGGCCTTGCTTGACTTTCAAGAAGAAATGTGTCAAGGTTATGAAGAGGGTTACTTCCCTTTAGGGAACAGAAAATAAGTGACCAGGTGTTCAGGGGTATCAATCCCCACAGGAATTACTTTGATGTGTTACCTTTAATAAAATCAAACATCAGATACCATCCATTGTCTCACTATATAGCCCAGGAATTGCATGGAACTTGCTTTGTAGCCCAGGCTCATCTCAAAAACATCATTTTCCTGGCTCGGCATCTCTCATGTTGAGATCATAGACATACAACACCACACATGCTTATGGAAGTCATTCTGTTCCACATTAAATACATGGCTCCTATCAGACATATTTACCCTCACCAGTTATGCTTTCTTCTGATGCCAAGTATTAGGACATCATGGAAACCCTTCCATGTGCCAGCAGCTGATCACACACTGTCCACAGGTAAATGCTGCTTTACAGTCAACCATATATTTCCAGGATTGCTCTGGGCAGGATTTCAATGGTGGATCTTGTTACTTTGTTATCCTCTACCTGCTTGTATACTTTAAGTGCCCATAGTTTTGGGAACAATCACACCGTGGTTAAGGAAGGTCAAAAGCAGCCAACCTTATCACACCACTGCATCCTCACAGGGCAGAAGAACCTCACTACCCAGAAACTCCTTTGCTTACACAGCTCCTTCCCCTCCTGTCTGTCCTCCATCTTGTCAGGGACCCATATGTCCAGTCTTAAATTCTACGTGCTTCCAGAAGATGAAGAACTTGAGGAAAAGGAGAATAACAGTCATTTTGAACAAATTTGAGAAAACATGCTGGGCATGGCATGAAAGCCAGGCAGAGCAAAGCAAGGTGTCGGTCGGGTGGCCGTGACTTCTGGTCCAGAGAGAACCTATTCTTCACATTCTAGGACTATCTGCATGTCCTGCATCTTGATGACAGTCATTAATGAGAAGACAGCTTTGGGAAAGCCATGCTGCCTTGAGTGTCTTTCGGATATCTTTCCAACTTAAAGTTCCAGTGTTTAGTCATCCCTAGCACTCTTCCTTCTACATACTTGCCAGTGCTGTGGAATCTATAATAGCTGGTGATAATTTTTCTGTCAAATCCCTCTCTCTTGAGACACACTGCTGCATTGTTCTTGACCATTTCCATTCGACCTTGATACCAGGCCTTCAGATCCACCCTATCTTTGTTGGTCACCTATTAAGAAAATGGAATCCTCTTCTCCCCATCCTGAAAACTTGCATCATTCCCAAAGCCTCTTCTCCAATTCCTTCCACAGCCCATCAACAAATGCTGTCTCTGTTACCTTCCATATCCATTCTGATCCACTGTCTCAGCTCCATTCACACTGGCAAGCCCAAGGGTAGAATCTATCAGTGAATCCGAAAGACACTTGAGATGAAACCCACCTTAGGGCATCTCAACTTCCTCAGATTCATTTTCTGCTATTTCTGCTCTTTCACATATTTTCCTTCAATATTTTAAATCTGATTCCTACATATGCCTGAAAGAGAGCCCTCTCGATATTCTGGGCCACTGTTTACACCTTCTTCTTTGTGTAGAATATCTTTTTAATTTCAGATTAAGATCTCTACAATTTTCACAAACAACTTGCTTTCATTAGAATCATATAAACATGATAAGCAGCTTCAGAGTGAACATTTTGAGATTTATTTGTTTTATTTATGTGTAAGTACACTGTAGCTGTCCTCAGACACACCAGAAGAGGGCATCGGATCCTATTATAGATGGTTGTGAGCCACCATGTGGTTGCCAAGAATTGAACTCGGGACCTCTGGAAGAGCAGCCAGTGCTCTCAACCACTGAGCCATCTCTCTAGCTCACAACTTGCTTTCTAGAACACCAAGATAAAGTAGATATAGAATGTTAGAAAAGTATGTGCATTACATTTCATTCTATCTAGAACTGAGGAAACCCCAAACATACCTCTAATTACATGCTGCCCACCTCTTCTGTCTTGTTATATACCCTGCCTATACTTACCTTGGAAAGACGATTGCTGCCACAGTCACTCAAATGTCTGCTTCCCTTCCTAAACTGGAAGCAAGGCTATTGAACCTTGTTGATGTGTTGTTGTTGTTGTTGTTGTTGTTGTTGTTGTTGTTGCTATAGCCACTATGTGTCAAGCCCATGTAGTAATTATTGAAAAAAATAAGCAACCAGTTCCTAAACAGTAAGACCAGCTTAAGCTGGAATCAATAAACTGACATGAATGTCATCTCACCCCAACATATTATTTATACAGTGAATTGTCTCATCTTTATAAAATGTTATACTGGGAGGCTCAAAATATTGTTAGCAGCAAGCAAAATATCAGAAGTTCATCCTGAACTTGGCTCTTTGGGGGCGGGGGATTCATGAGATATGGAGATACTGTTCAAGTTTGAAACTTGTGGGTAAACTTTGAAATATCCCTGTGGACCCTTCATTTTGCAGAGCAGGGACTAAGCAGATGTTGAAAGTCCAAGCTTCAACCAAGTTATGGTGCTTTATGTATGGTGCATTTTGATATTAGAAAATACTGTTTTTATAACCTGTTTTGGATTGGGCCCTTCTTTTCAGTAATCACTATTCAATAAGATAGAAATTATCACAGAGGCTATGAATGAAACATTGATATGTTTCAAACTCTTGTTATAAACCAAAAGGATATTATTTATAAGTTGGTTGTCTATATAAAAGAACTTCTTAGACTAGAATATCTAATATTACATGTTGATGGAAACCTGTGTCCTTAGTCCATTTTCTTCGTCCCCATCTGGTGGTTGTGGGAGTGGTAATAGTGGTAATAGTTTAGTTTGGTTGTTTTGTTTTCTGCTGCCCACTGGTGTTTAATCTCTGGGATTTCCTGCGATTAGCTTGCTAGTTAAGTCATCTGCATATTTAGAAACTTATCTTAAATTCAGAGGAAGTCCTTTCTGTACTAAAAAGTGTCCCACAAGTGTGATACATCCTTACTGTATCCAGCAAAGAGAGGACAGCCTGAACTGAGGCAGACTGTGACATTGCATTTTCAATTTAGGAAATGGCAGAATTGGGAACTGTTAAAAGGTGGGTTAAGATCAGGTGTAATGGATTATATGAAACACATTTGGATCTTATACTGCAGTCAGTAGGGAGCCGCCAAATATCTTTGAGCAGGAAAATAACATAATTAAGTTTGTGTTTAAGAAGCTAATTTTGGATGAATTGGAAGAGGAGAGATTGGAGCCAGGATAACCATTTATTATGCAACCCAGGCAGAGGCTAATAAGGGCCTGATTTACAGTAATAGTTACAGAAGCTAAGACTAGCCAATTTGAAGGTAATTTCATAAGTGGATTTAACATCATTTGCTAACTGCTAAGGAGTACAAGGTGAGAAGCTTTGGTTGACCAGATGGAGCTGATACCATTGAGCCAAAGCCAAAGATGTGGCATGTTCAGAGGTAGAAGGAATGGATTTGGTATTGAACTTGCTTGTGTGTGTGTGTGTGTGTGTGTGTGTGTGTGTGTGTGCGCGCGCGCGCACGCACGCGCGCGTGCGCATGCACACATGTGTGTGATAATCAGCTTTATACATGGAATTTTTGGAGCCATTCAGGTATCAATAAAGAAACAGAAATATTGACTAAGATATTTTCAGGATTTCTTTTTTCAAATAGGTCTAGAAAAATGTATTTATTCAACAAAGTAAAAAGGGTTACAAACACAAATTCAGAAGTCAGCATGTAAGTGGGCAACATCATTGAGATCTGAGGGAAAGAGGAAAGCTAATAACTCACGTCTAAGCACACAGGATTATGTTAGTTCATTGTCTCTCACAAAGAGTGAATCCATAAATTCTGTGAATACAAGAATGAAAGAATGAATGAATGAATACTGGTTTTTCAAAGATAGATAAAGAGATGAAGTGAACCGAAGTGTAAGAGAACATAATTTCTATGATTTTAACCTTAACCATTACATTCTTTCTGCACACAAAATAAAATTTAAAAAAAATCATAGCTGATATCTGACCGCGTTATTCACATTAACCACGCCCTTTGCTTTTTTCCACTCTCTGAGGAATTAGGTTACCAAAGAGCATGGCAGAAGGAGGCAGCGAAAGGAACACTAACAAATAAGCAGGAGATGCAGCAGACCACTGGTCAGCCATTGAGTCGTCATAAGTTGACTGTATCTTTAAAACACAGTCATCATTCATCATTATCCATAAGAAGTCCTGTTTCCCAGTTAATAAAAATGTTCCCCTGAAGATGCTGTCTAAATGTCAGATGAACAGACTTCAGAGGATAAAGCATAAAATTAGTGCGTGCTATCAGAAGCACCACTGTGCTCTTCTTAGTAGTCTTGCTGACTTTTCGGATCCTTGCAGTTGAAGGTCCACCCACCTACAGGCGGCACATCTCATCTCATCGATGTGCACTGGCGATGGGCTTGGAGCATCCCTTGCCAGCCCACATGCTCTGATTGGCTTGAGAGGGATTTTCTACAGGAAGAGTGAACACGCAGACTTGCCGTCCTCATCTCTAACTGTTAAAAGATTCAAAACATTACTTGTGGCTTGGATGAGAAGTATAATCCACAGAGGATCTCGGCTAACATGGTGAGGGAGAAGAACATGCAGAGTTAAATTAATTAATTCCCAAAACGTTGGGGTAACAGAGATTGATCGGTGATTAAGGGCATTTGTTGCTCTTTCAGAGGGCTAGAGTACAGCTCCCACCCTGAGAGAGAAGGGGAGGGAGGGAGGAGGGAGGAAGGGGAGAGAGAGAGAGAGAGAGAGAGAGAGAGAGAGAGAGAGAGAGAGGGAAGAGATCTTAAAATATGTACTGGTTGAGCATATGTAAATTGGCAGAAAATTGGAAGAGGGTACCATTAGATGAAGAAGGAAAAATGACCACTTTCAAAGCAAGAAAACTGATGGCAAAGTCAGTAAAAACTAAACAAAACCCTGATTCAACTAAAGAATCATTTACCAATATAGAAAAACAGATTTATATTGAAACATAGATATATTGCCTATGGGCTGGATGTTAGCATTAAATTCTACCCTATCTCATCTTTGCAATGTACATATCACAGGGCTTAATCTTAAAATCTTCCAAGATATTGTGCAGTTTACTTTTCATAAAAATCCATTTAACATAGGGCACCCACGCTTAGGATCTGTCCATACAAGCTAAAAGTTATTATCTTGTCTTGCTTCAGAACTATGACATTAAAAAGGCAGGCTGTTGTGACTATCTGAAGAATCAGAGTTAGATGTTGGTCCTACTCCAATATTTGGAATTTATTTAGGAAGATAAAATAAGATTTAACAGTATTGGCTGGGGATTTAGCTCAGTGGTAGAGCACTTGCCTAGGAAGCGCAAGGCCCTGGGTTCGATCCCCAGCTCCGGAAAAAAAGAACCAAAAAAAAAAAAAAAAGAAAAGAAAAGAAAAAAGAAAAAAGATTTAACAGTATTGTCCAAATCAGCATAATACACATAAAAATAGGTAAGCACAAGACTTTCCAATGCACCCCTAAGTTCTGCCTTACTGGAAAAGTTCACCCTTTTACTGTTGTTGGTTGTGATCTTAGTGCTGAGTGTCTGAGCTTAGTTCTTGCTGCTGCTTCCTGGGGGGGAGTGAAGAAGAGCGTCCACCATCTAGTGGCTCCGGTGAGAACTGCACCAGCAAAGTGCGTTAGAATGGGAAACAGAAAAGGCTGTCTGCAGCCCTGCAGTTAACACGCGTAGTTCTGGGATCTGAGAAAAGCTCACGTGGATGCCATGACTTCCATCGGAAGGACGAACTCTAGGAAATGAAGTTGAAATCCCACTTTGTTCCACAAAGATCTGTGATGGCTCTGCTTTAACGAGAGCCTTTAGGAGTCTGCTAGAACCAAAATTAATACTACAGGAAGAGTATTCAGTGAGGGGCTTGGGTGAAAGAGAAAAGGTGTTTTTCTTTTGTGATTGCTCGCTAAATGGGTCCCTTCCTTCTATGAATCTTTACCACCAAAGCAGTGGCTGTGTCTGTAGGCTTCTAAAGGGCTACAGAGTAAATACTGCAGCTTTCCTTAGCTCCACAGGCCGGGATACATGCTGCTTAGACTGACTATATAATGTCTCTACACTACGAGGACTCCTGACAGCTGTTTTTAGCTGTAACTAGCAAGAAAGTAGTTCTAGACCACCTACAATTTATTCATTGTATAATTACCGTTCATCCAGGACGTGAAAAAAAATGTACCTATTTAAACATATATGTGAAGACAAAACTGTGTTTTAAGGCATGCAATAGTCTTGATGGTCTTGAGTTCGCTTTGAGGTATTACTCAGGAAACAAGTATCCACATATTACAGGATAATCTCTCCATATTGTTTGTAACAGCAAGATTTCAGTCCTCATTTGTTTGACTACCATGAGATTGCTGAATAAGTTTAGCCAGACAAAAGGTAGCATCGCACTGTTCAATGCTAATGAAGGTCTACATTTATTAAAATGAAAGTTCACCATGTATCCATGGTGACAGAAAACAAAAGCATAGATATCATGGTCCACTTTAGGTATTTGTGAATAAACACAAAAAGTCAACAGTGATTTGTTTTACAAGAAGAGCATCTGAATGAGAAAGCCAGGGTATGCTTGACAGTATGGTGTCCTGGGGAACTCTACATTAGCTGTTAGACAAGAGTAACTGTAACTGTACTGCCTGTGTGCGTGTGTGCGTGTGTGCGTGTGTGTGTGTGTGTGTGTGTCTGGAAGATCACTGAAGTCCTCAGCTTATGAATGAAGACAAAGTCCTAAGGGCAAGGCAGAGTCCACTATTTGAGGACACAAAGAGCACTCAGTGAAATGAAGAGTGCAGACAGAGAGCCAGCAAGATGCCTCCATGGTTAAAGGTGCTTGTAGCCAAGCTTGACGGCCTGAGTTTGATCCCTGTGATCCCCATGGTGAAAGGAGAGAGCCAACTCTCCCAGGTTGTCCTCTGACCTCCACACATGTACCGTGGCATGCTTACCCACATATGTACACACACATCCACACACTCATACAATAAATAAAAACCAAATAAACAGTTGTAATGTAAAGACAAAATGCCGATCAGGTAGACAGATCCAGACAAAGTTCAAAGTTCAAGTCTCTAGTGTCTGGTCCTTCAGATCGCCATCACGTGAGGTGACCACAGAAGATGCACTGGATTTAGAAACCTGGGGATTAATGTAACAGCAATTGTTTCCAAAGAATAGTGGAGTTATATATCTAATTAGAAATGGGGTAAGATCACATGAGGGGTTACAGGAGGAGGAGAAGTTCTGGTATTGGGTTGTAAAGTGAACAAATAAGTAAATTGATAGCAGTAATAATAATAACAACAACAATAATAATTAAAAAGGGCTGAAAGGAGAAGATTGAATGCTTTGAATAAAGACTTTTTGTAATTTATGTAACAAAACGAAGGGAAATGAAATTCGTAGGAAGAAGAGAGTATTGATTGAAGAAGCATCCTTCTTTGAGGTGAGATGTAACAGCGCACCTCTGTGCTGCTAGAAGAGAGCTGACAAGGAGGGGAAAGTTAACGATGCAAGACGTGATAAAAATCGGTGGGAAAAATACCCTTGAGTGCCTGAAGAAATGGGGCTGGGTGCACAGTGGAAGGCTTGGCTTTGGGGGTAAACATAGACAGCCCATCCACAGTAACAAAAGACAAGACGGTGTGTGATGGTAATCTTGTTAGTGTAAGGTTGGAAACCTGTGGGAGTATGCTTCCAAATGTGTCTCTCTCCACAGAGAACCAGAACACGTGGCTTTCAAACAGAAGGATGTCAGGTTAGAGCTGAGGAAAGACAAGATGTGTGAAAGGGGAATTAGTGAGCAAACTTCTTTCTATAAATATTTTAGACTTTGCGAGACACTGGGTCTGTGTGGAAATTATTCAGTTCTTCCGTGGTAGCACAAAAGCAGACATTGACTGTAACAGCTATTGAGTGTGGCCATTAGCAAAGAAAACTATTTATAAAAACAAAACAGGCCCTGGGTCAGCAGAGTTGCTGTTCATTCACACTATGTTCCTTTATCATTGCTGTGATGGAGAACTTGACAGCTTAGGCTAGAAACGGTTTATTTAGGCTCACAGGTTCAGAAGTCTCAGACTGGCACACAAGGGTGTGAGTGAGCAAAGACCTTCGGGCACCCAGGAAGCGGAGGCAGAGTACATGCTCGGAATGACTTTCTCTCATTCCCTTCTTTATTCCAGAATCTCCAGCCAACGGGATGTGGTGCAGTCCACATTCCTGGTGGGCTTTATCCTCTCAGTTAATCCCTTCTGGAAACACCCTCACACACATACCAAGCACCAGGCTTGGTTAAGATCCTAGAAGCCTCTCAACCAAATCAAACTGACCATCGGGATTAACAACCCCAGCAGTCCAGCCTTCTCTGGCCACTTCCAGCTGTGTGAGAGCAGGAAGTGAGGGTGGAGTGTGTGCGCCAGAAAATTACTTTAAGAAATCTATGGAATCTAGGGTTGGGGATTTAGCTCAGCGGTAGAGCGCTTGCCTAGGAAGCCTAAGGCCCTGGGTTCGGTCCCCAGCTCCGGGAAAAAAAAAAAAAGAACCAAGAAATCTATGGAATCTAAGCTGAGGTATGAGGAAAACAAGGGCATGAGGGGTTATCAACTGTGAGCGACAGTGCAAAGGAGCCAGACCTTGCAGATGTGAGCGTCGCTGCCAGCTTAATACTTAGCTACTTCTCACTAGGAAAAGGACAGTTCGTTAGCGGTTTCATTAAAGATTTAAGTACTAAGTAGTAATTCATACATTGTCCGGTAGCAATGCCTGTAGCAGAGCTACCTCTCGAACTCCTCATTTGTCAGTAGAAGCTCTGAATGGAGTTAGAAGTGATACACGAATGGCATTATTTACCATAATGTCTGTCCATTAGTTATCAACAATACTCTTTTTTCCTTTTTATTGCATAAAAATTTTTTGCTTGGTATTTCTCCTCAACTACCACATATACCCATTGCTATATGTTAATGTTACTTATCTGTCTATGTATTTATCTATGTATCTATGAATCTATCTATCTATCATCATCATCTGTCCTCATTTATCTATCTATGTGGCTACCATCTATCATCTGTCTATTTATCTATCATCTGTCTACCTATCACCTATCTATCATCTATCTATCTATCTCTCTATCTGCTGTCAGCTATCAATCATCTATCATCTGTCTGTCTATCTATCATCTATCATCTATCTATCTATCTATCTATCTATCTACCTATCTATCTATCTATCTATCTATCTATCTATCATCTATCATTTATCATCTATCCCCCGCCCACATTTCTTCACCTCTTAGCCTTTGCAGGTAGCTATGTTTCTCTTTGAAACATCTAAAATTTTGTTTTGCTTTGTTTTTCATATTCATCATGTTTTTCCTCGTCGATGCCTTTCTCTGTTTGCTGTCTAAACTCTGAAATGATGACTCTTTTATTTTAGCAGAGGCATGCTCGAGTAATAGAAGACTGTAACAAGGTCTAAGAAAAGTGCCTCCCCCATCTGCATGGCTGTGTTTTACTCACCTCCGGCTTCCCTACCCTTTCCAGACCAAGCCACTGAGAGCAGCAGGTGTCCTCAGCAGCCTCCACCACTTGTCTCTTGATGCTTTTTTCCTTACATTCCATTGCTCTTCATTTTCACTCTGACCCTGAAAAGCTACTGAACACTTCCACAGACACTTCTCCATGACCACTGATAGCAACCAGATGTCTCAGGATTCTGTCATATGCTGATCTCCCTTCAAAGACCCAACACAAGTCCACCTTAGCCATAGTTTTCCAAGATGACTACTTATCCATTACTATGATAGGACACCATGACCAAGGCAGCTATAGAAGGAAGGGTTTGTGTGGGCTTCTGCTCCAGAGCGACAAGAGTTCATCACTCTCATGACTGGGGAGCAAGGCAGTAGGCAGACATGGTGACTGGAGCAGCAAGCTGAGAGCTCAGACCTTAAACATCAAGCAGGAAGCAGGAAGAGCTCCACCGAAAATAGCATGAACTGAAACCTCAAATGAAATATTTCCTTCAACAACGTCATACTTTCAGAGACTCTGCAAACAGTACCACCAACTAGGGACCAGAGAATATGGGGATATCTAGTCTGAGCCACTATAATAACTAAAAATTTAGTCTTGTCCCTCATCTTTCTCTGTACATTAGACTTTGACAGCAACATTAGTGTCATGTACAGGGTTCTGCCACCAGATGGGAGATTGCAGTAGTCATGTTCCACACATAGACTCTTTTGTGTTTCACATACAGCACCTAGTCAATGTCTTCATGTATTTTAGCCAAATGAAATGCCCTTCCTTCTCTTGTAATGCAAGAGGTGAATTTAAACCACCTTGACATTGTCAATATAACTCTTGAAGATTTGTGAATCTGTGTCCCTTCCTCCTCCCCATATATCCAGATGTGATCTCTTTCTGGAAACTCACATTTTTTTTCAATTCCACTCTAAATCCATGGTTAACTATCAAACCCACTGAGCAATTGTGTATTTTTAGTATGTATTTGATACCTTACATAAAATATTCTCGTTGGTTTGGAAATGTTCTCCTTTATGAAAGTAAACAAGGTAAGAATATTTGGTGGAGGAGCTAGAAATGGAAGAGAACCAAAGGGTCAGCATTTTATATCTGTCTGTAATGAGCCTGGTGCTTTATATAAGTTGCCCAATTTAATTGAATTCTCACAATAACTTCATGAGGTGGCTATTATAATCAACATTTTATTAATGAACTAAAGACTCTTAAACTCATAGGTAAATTACATCAAACATGATCTGTGTATGAGGTGTACCTTGGTATATGATTAACATGTTCAAGGCTCTGAGTTTAATGTACACACACACACACACACACACACACACACACACACACACTTTCATTACTAAACAAAAGATATACACATAACTCTACTATTGGACCACAAATACTAAAACTGTGAGTTATCAAATTAGTGTTTCATCTTAACCAAACCACTTACTTTTTCTATTTGAATTTTAACTTATTGGTTCTACATAAGAAGACTATAATCAGTATACTAAAATTATTGTGTCACTGGACTATCAAGTGTTCACTGGGTGTTCACCAATGGCTAAGTAGTTTTCTAAGCTCCAGAGATTGAGCAGTGAGCAAGACAAGCCCATTATACCATCACTGTTAATAAGCCATGGTGGTTTGAGGGAGATACCCCCATAAGGACCAATGTTGAAACACTCATTTCCCAGTTGATTGCACAGTTTAGATATTTTTAGGACATGAGGTCTTGCTCAAGGAAATATGTCACTTGAGATGCTCTTTGATGTTTCAAAACCACACACTAATTACAGTTTGCTCCTTGGTGCTCACAATTCAAGACGTGAGCCTTCAGCTTCCTGCTCATACCACCATGCCTTTAGCCAAGGATTCTAACCCCCTGAAACCACAGGTTCAAATAAACTCTTCCTTCTATAAGGAAGGTCATGTTTGGTCATGGTGTTTTATCAGAGCAATAGAAAAGCAGTTAATGCATAGGCGACTATACAAGTTGATAATATAGAAGTCGATAATCACCTGTATAATTATGGGTATCATCAAGCGCTATTTAGAAACCATAAAGCAAGTGAAAGTGTGATAGTGTTGCAGGAGATCCAGATGGAGTTGTTGGGGCCAGTCTTTCTCTAGCAGAATCCTGAATTAAGGAACAGAGCAAACCGCTGGTATACAGAAGGAAAATAAGTACCATGTCTCTGAAGTGGGAAGGTGTCTGGATGTTGGTAACAACCTGAATGGCTGGAGTTCTATCAGCCAAGGGAGTGGTACACAGGAGGTTGGGAAGATGAGCATTATGATCCACACAGGACATCTTAAAACTTTAAAGTATATGCCAGAGGTGCAAGGAGTAAAGAATGCTGTGAATACAATTGATTGTCACCAACCAACTCAAGTTAAGTATACAAAGAAACCCCCCCAAAAAAATAAAGAATGAAAAATCAAATAATCCATTAAGTCAATGGGATAATGAAATGAACAAAATTTCCTCAAAACACAAAGTATGAAGAGTCAATGAGCATATGTAAAATTGTCCAATTTCACTAGCCATCATAATATAAAGTGAGACTACACTGCCAATCTCATGCCAACTCCAGACATTAATAAATCAAATAACAGCAAATGCTATTGAGGATGCAGAGGAAAGGGAACCCTCACACATTGCTGGTAGAAATGTAAATGAGCCCAGAAACTACAGACTCAAAATTTAAGAATAAATCTACCGTATGACACAGGTGTGTCAGTCTTGATTATTTACCTGAGAGATTCCTCATCAACACATTACCAAGAAGGAAACAGATCAACATCTACATCAACACCACTACCCACCGTAGGTAAATTAAAGAACCCATCTACGTTGTCCACCAGTGAGCACAAGAAAATGCAGGTTATACACACATGGAATTTTTTAACCTAAAGATAACACAGAGGACTGACAGGAGAGTGAAGGGGAGGAGGAAAGGAAGGCAATATGAGGGAAATCAAAGCATGTGATATTCTAGTATTAAAATGTCTGCATGTTCCCAGTACAATGTGCAATGAATGTATATAAATAAAAAGGGGGAAAGAAGAACCATTCTGAGTAGTTTGTGAAGAATAATCCCAAACAAACATGAAAGCAGGAAACCCAGAGAGGGCCACAGTCTAGGTCAGGGGAAGCGTAAAAGACAACCAGGAGGCTGGGCTGGCCTTTATGACAAAAACATTTGAAGCTCCCAGCAGGACTTTCTCTCTCTATGGGTCCCACTGTTCCTCTCACCATGAGCTCCTTCTTTGTCCTGGTCATTGTCAAAATGTTTTCAGGACATGTGAAAAGAAAGGAAAGCCTTCATGCCTGGCATGACAACCCCACGGAAAGCTCTGACAGATAATGGGCCCATCTCTAAACTCCGTGCTCACCTTGTCTACTGCTGTGTATGTGGGTCTGGTTTGGGGTCCCAGGAAACAGGACACTCTTGTGGCTGACAGAAAGGACAGCAGGAATGAAGTTTTTATTTTTTGTTCTGTTCTTAAAAATGAAGCAAAGGAGGCTGTGAGGGATGGCTGGGGACAGGTGGAAGATGTCACACCGTGACCTAAGCCAGGCTCCAGTGCTCTTTCTTTCTCTAGATTTCTTTGACATAAAACCCCTATATCATTGTAATGCTACATTCAAATGTTCTGCCTTATGCAGTGTTTTGAGTAGAGAAGTAAGTGTCCCAAGGAAATAAAATGGGCTGTGGTGTCACTTACTCTGACAAATCTTACCAAACCAGGAACCTCTTAGACAACCCCAGGTGCCATGTAAATCCTAGCCTACCGGAAGTTCCCAGGTACCATCACTCTTTGTATGTAGGCATGAAGGTGACGTCTGCCCCAGCTCTCCCTCTACACTCTGGTCACAGTCAGTTGCCACCACTCTTTCCTCCCGATCTCATACCTGTCTCCCACATTCCAGGAAGGGTTAGAACATCTGGCACAAGACTTATAGGCTTCATCTTTGGGTGAACGGGGCGGCTGTGTCCTTACTTCACACAGCCACTCATGTAAATAAGAAATAATCTTCTTTCTTATTATTGTATATAGAGGCTTAGTGTGTATGCACGCACACTCATACAACAGCGCCAGGCAGAATCAGTTTGGAGGAGTAAGACAGAGAGTTTGGTTCATACCTTGAGAATTAGGGTTTCTGCCTATGTTCTAAGGCTGAAAATTTACAAACTTTACACCTTCAGGACTACATTCAGAAACAAGAATCACTTAATATGCAGTAGATATCTAGTTTTGCCACTAAAAATAAATGCTAAAATTAAGAACATGAATTCATCATTTCGCCCTCATATTTCTCTCCTATGATCCACACACAGCCATAGGGACCAGAGAATAGTCTCAAAAGGCAGTTCTATGCCACTTACCATGACCTAGAGCTCATCTACCTTGTGGGGACAAAGCTGTTGAGTCAATGTAACCTTGATCTCCCAGGCCAGTTGCACTGATATTCACATGCACATGTGCACACCATGAGATTACCAACAGAGGACCGTGGAACCAATCCTTCTGACGCCTTGCAGGGAAGTTCCTTGAAAATCAAATAAATGAAAAGCCACCATTAGCACACCAAATCAGGAGGAGAAGTAGTGATGCACAACCTAAAGGAATAAAAAGCATTACTCACAGTTTCTGTTATGGCTCCAACGGCTTCTAGAAGAGCATGATGGCTCCACATGTCGACAGACATGTGCAGAATCCATGACTACCAGATTGTTCCAGAAAAGATTTAGTAGGAAGAAGACCACTGTTTCCAAAGACAGCACAAAGTCCATTCTTTTAATTTGATCCTCTCTCCAAAGGCATTTTCTCAACTGTCCACAAAAATTAATATTATAATTATATTACTACAATGGAAGGAAAAAATCTATGATTACCATATGATGCTTTGATGAATTTCACTTTAATTGTGAGTATTTTTGGAAGTGAGCCAGTTAAAGTCAATGTGATATGATATAGCTTAGCCCAAGCCTCATACATTGTAGGAGCTCAAAAAATTCATATTTGTTGAGACAGTGTTACCTTTACTAACAATGAATGCTTTCTTCTATGGCTGTCTTACAAAATATCTATGACTTGGCTTAAAGCCACTTTCTCCCTGGACATTTCCTTTCTCTCCCTGAGCATATATTGCCCTTCTCTTATCTTGTGTTCTCATTCATATTCTCTCTGTGTCTCTCACACTCTCTGTGTCTCTGTATGTTTCTCTGTGTCTCTGTGTCTGTCTCTCTCTGTCTCTCTATCTCTGTCTGTCTCTCTCTCTCCATAAGCTTTGAAATACAGTATTATGTCCAATTACTGTACATTCAGAATGTAGCACAGGAATAGTTAACAAGGAATTAATGATTAATTCCAATGAAATTAATGAAGGACCATCTGATACCTCATGAGTTTCCATGAGACCCACCAGTGCTCACTTTCCAACACTGAGATCCTATGGTCATCAGAAGATGTCTGTCATAACCCTTGTTGAATGGACTACCCCCTTCCTTTCCTCGGATCTCAGTAAGAGAATTTAAACTACCTGAAAGCCATTTTGCCATCGTCTTTCTATGCTATACATAGTGAAAAATTTTTGTAAGGCTCTTTAGCTTCAAACATTTAAACAGTGTCTTGTTGCTTGATTCGTTGAGACGTTTTACAAAGTTTATTTAAATAGAGAAAATAAAGCTGCCATTTCTAACTCCTCCATGAAGACGCGGTCAGCAAGCCATCATGCTGGAGGAAGTGCAGACATCCAAGCACTAACACGCTTCCTCGACATGTCTGAGAAATGCAATGAGACAGATACACGTGAAAACAAGAATAAGACTTATCTTTGAAAATGATTGCTAGTGTCCTTATCAGAGATTTGTTTTAACTCTCTAAGCATAAAAATAAAACTGTGAGGCTGGAGAGCTGGTTCAACAGTAAAGAGGGGACTAGATTCTCTTCCAGAGGACCCAGGTTTGATTCCCCATGGCAGCTCACTACCATCTGAAACTCCAGTTCCAGAGGATCTCACGCCCTCCCTTGACCTCCTCAGACATGCACATAAAACAAAATAAACTAAATTATTAATTATGTATTTGTCATAGCCAGCACAGCAGATGTGTCCAAAGTGAAGCTGCTGATGTCATAACGATGCAACTAAAGTCTGGGAGCATGTTAATGTAAGTGTTCTAAAGCCAATGTAAGACACTGGGAGCCAGCCTCACTTAAATTACTAACAAAATCCTACTTTAAAGTACTGGCGACTGTGGCTCACTGATAGAGCAGTTGCCCTGCACATGGGAGATCCTAAGTTCAGTCCCCAGTAGTGACAAAACTAAACAAAAAGCCCTATTGTCCTATTTGAAGTTACTTACTCTTGTGGTTATTAGCACTTGCCCAAGCTGAATAATCAGAGAGAAACTATATCACTAAGGATAGATTGAAAACCTCTAACCTTCGCACAAGTAGGTATTATGATAGTTCTTGGAAGAAATCTATGATGAATCCTTGAATAATTTATGAGCCCCCTTTGCTTTAAGCAGACATTTGTGTTCCGTAAGGTCATGCTTATCACAGGATTCTGGTCTAAGACACTTCTCATTCTTCTCTTCCTTCAAGACCTCTGAGATACCTCACCTTTTTGCTTATCTTATTTTTAATTATGCCCACGTGTCAGTGTGTGGGTTTGTATGTGTGAGGACAGGTGCCAATAGAGACCGAGTGAGAGAGCAATGGATGCCTCAGAGCTGCACTTACAAGTCACGAGACACAGGTCCCAGGTCTATGGAGGATCAGCAAGCATTCTTAACTCCTGAGCCATCTCCAGCACATGCTTACTATAATTTCCAAAGAAGTAAATCACATAGTGTTTCTCTATCACAAACATTCACTCATTCATGCCACTGATATTTATTGATTCATTAATATTCTGAATATTTTGTCAGGTGTAGCAGCTAGAGGAATTCCAGAGATTTAAAGTTCCATGTCCTATGCTTCTGTGTTAATCATGAAGTTACTAAGACGACATAGTCTGGTTTCAAGGAGCTCAGAGATCCTTTGACAAGCAAAAGACAGCTACATTTCACATACGATATTATCATATAGAAAATGTTACAGTAATGGCATGCATCTATGCTGATACGTGCAGAGGACGGAGCTATAAAGCAATCTCTGTAGTCAGGAAGATGCCTTTAGACATAACCTTGAACTGCTAGAGAGAACAAAGCTCTCTTGAGTCTTACATGCCCCCTATCTAATGTGATCTTTTGGATTTATGCATCTTGAAGCCACTTAAATAAAACTGTATAGTAAGTAAGATGCTAGCTCACTATGTATGCAAGACAAATTGTGGTTGAGAGGGAAGGTGTGGGAAGATATTGGGCCAATTCAAGACCCTCCCGAGTACTTACCAGATTCAGACCATGTGGATCCTCTAGAAAGTTGGTTTTCCAAACTGTCCATAATAATAAAAAGTACCTCCGTGTACACAAAATTCCTCCACTTATTGGTAGTTTCCATATGTAATATGACCTAAACATAAAAAGAAAAAGTAGAATTGTGGCCGGGGATAGAGGGTGTTCAGTATTTACATACCCAAGTTCACATCCCCAACAACCATGGCAGAAATGGTGGAATTGGTAAGTGCCTGTAATCCTAGAGTTAGGAAGCATGGATTGCAGGATGGAGGGGTTTTCCCAGACAGCCAGTCTAGCCATTGAGTGCCAGGTTCTAAGAACAGAACAGACAATGTTCGAGGAACACACCCAACTTCCACCTCTGACCCCCCCACACACACATAAACACGACACATACAACACTCTTAAAAATTAATATCGGGGTTGGGGATTTAGCTCAGTGGTAGAGCGCTTGCCTAGGAAGCGCAAGGCCCTGGGTTTGGTCCCCAGCTCCGAAAAAAAGAACCAAAAAAAAAAAAAATTAATATATCCACACTGCTATAGTACAACATGCTTTGCTGCATATACATTCTACTTCCAGAAACACTGGCTAAGTTGCTCAACCTTTTCAGATAGATTAAATAGTATTATGAAACTAACTAGTAAATTTTAAAACACTTACTTTTCAAATACGTTTACCATAAAGTTGAAGAGATGAGTTCTTTTTTTACAGCCATCCAGAGCTGATGACAAGTATTCTTCACTTGCTATTGGGAAAGTGAGCTTCCTCCCTTCCAAGTTACATTTCTTTTCACCAGCATGTAATTGCTATTTGAGTTTGCTTCAATGAGTAAATATTTTACAATACATATTTTGGCAATGCTGTGCTTCCAAAATATCATTTATTTTTTTCTCCTGCTTAGATAACTCCCCAGGGGAAAAAACACCTTAGAAACAAAAATTATCTATTTTATATAAAACAAATTGTATCAGGAAATCTACACCCAACAGAAGAATGTATAGAATACAAATGGATTTTAAATGGGTGACAATATTCTCTTTTTATGCCTTAATAAATGAATGTAGATTTGAATTTTAACTAGATACCAACTGCTCACAACCATCCAACTGGCCATGTACACTGTAGTGCAGTGTGAGAGGCTTGTCAACATAGAAAGGAAACCCATTGTTTGACTCAACAGATCCATGAAGAGGGGTTCAACCCTACACATAAATTTTTCTCTGTGTGTGTGTGTGTGTGTGTGTGTGTGTGTGTGTGTATGTGTGTGTGTGTATGTGTGCCATATGCACATGTGGTGCAAAGTCCTCAACACAATACTATATACACACAGTTCATAATATGATATAGTAGCAAACATTTTAATGATACATTAATTGTAATATTAATATAAAATTATGTATTTATATAAAATAATATAAACTTTATATACTTATATATTATCTGTTTATATATTATAAATGAGATGTATATATACATATATATATGTATATATATATATATATTGCTGCTGTCCCCCAGCCAACATGGTGTAATAACAGGAAAAGAGATCAAGGCATGGGGCTCACAGATTAACTCTTTCTTAGATGGGGTCTCTTGAACCTTTTTTTTTAATTCTCTGACATATTACATGCTAACCACAGTTTTCCCTTTTCTCCTCTCTTCCCAGTTCCTCCCTCCACCTCCCCTATGTACCCCTCCAATCTACTTCTCCATTTCCCTCCAGAAAAGGGCCCTGCACCTTTCTTAGCCACTCTGGAACATATTTTCATTCTGAAGCATGCACAGTAGCATTGTTCTGATTTTCTCACTGAGAATCAACTACTTTATCTTCTTAGAAAGCACTGAAGTCTGTGCCTTCATGGACCTTGCAGCTTGCAGTGATTAAACATGCTAGCAGATGATTGCAGTGTGATTAACACTTTTGTGCTGGCTTTCGGCCTGTGTCCCAGGTCCCTAGAAAGTCATGGTTCTGGTCATTCTTGTCCCTTCATCAGTGTTCAGCAATTATCAACACACATCCCTTCTCTCCATCCATGAACCCATCTCCATCATCACTTGGCTGAGTCAAGGACGATTTTCCTCTTCTCGTCTTTCCAATCAGAAATAGCCTAAGTGACATTTTATTAGCTAAATGATTGCCACCCTTTCTCTGCATTCCCCAAACGTCTTTCTGTCAAGCTTAGAACAAGATACACAAAGTTTTTCCTAACTCGTCGTGACCTCCATGCCAGTCTCTAGCTGACTACTGACATCATCCCATCTTCTAGGTACTCCCCACACAGATTTCTCTCTCTTCTCACACTACTCATCTCACCCTGTGTCCAAACCTCTGTAGGTCATCTCCTCTTGCCTTTAAGCAGATAGCTTCTTCCCACTCTTTAGATTCAACTTCAAATATCACTCCCCTAGAACGACTATCCCTGACAACTCCAATTAAGGCCATCACTAGAGCCATCCTCTGGCCTACTCATCTTGATTGTCTATATTTGTTTGTGTCTTTTCTCCCTTTAAGGCAGGATGAACCCTGAGAGCAGGGGTATTTGGGGCTTCATTCATTCTCACATTGTCAGTAGAAAAGTATCTGCACATAAAGAATATTTAGTAAATGCTTGTTAAAGACATTGACAAACAGCCACCAATAATGAGCAAAATCAATAATAGAGCTTGCATCTGTGTGCTGAAGGGAAGACAGGCATAGTATCATCTCCTGACAGTTTCCTCCAGCATCCAGAGGTCTGCCCTTCCTATACCTGACATCCTATTGTTCTGAAGACAGCACCATCCAGCGCTCTGAGACTTCTGCACTTGCTATTCCTGCTGTTACTCCCTACATGGTGTCCACACTGCACCTGGTGCCTGCTCACCTGGGAGGTCATCCACTTGGCCATTCAGGTCATCTCCCAGCCTCTGTCAGAACTCTCCATAGTTCCCTCACACCAGCCTTGATTTCTATATCTTCACTGCATATTACTTTTGAGACGAAAAGCCTGCTTTGTTGCCTGTAATGTGTGTTCTTTGAGTAGACATCTTCTAGACACTGGTCCCGGGAGTTGCATTCTGAACAGCTTTATCTGATGTGGAATAGACACACAGCAAATGAGGGTTGAATGCACACACTAGTTAGTACAGAACATCAGTATGCTAAAGAGTACAGGTTAGGATAATGCTTCTGTCTGTGGTAGAGAAAATGCTCCCATACAAAGACATGTGATCCCAGCTACTATCAAGACTGCAGTGGGAAGTTAAAAAGTTTGAGGCCAGTTTGGGAAACTTAGTGAGACCGTGCCTAAAACCAAAACGTAAGAACTAGAAAATGGCCTGGACATAGCCTAGTGATTGAATACTTGCTTAGCATGCAAGATGTCCTAAGTTCAATGATAAATACCACGAAAGAAAGAAAGAAAGAAAGAAAGAAAGAAAGAAAGAAAGAAAGAAAGAAAGAAAGAGAGAGAGAGAGAGGAAGAGAGAGAGAGAGGGAGGGAGGGAGGGAGGGAGGGGGGAGGGAGGGAGGGAGGGAGGGAGGGAGGGAGGGAGGGAGGAAAAGTTTAATGTGTGCAATCTTTCTGAAAGGAAAAGCCAAGCACACAGTTCTGGTAATGCTCTCCAAGACAGAAAACTGACTGGCTAAGGGTTCAGGAACACATATATGTTTAATATGTATATATTATACATAATAAACATATTTAATATATAACCATGTATATACTTATGAACATAATTGATTTTCTAAAAACTTAAAATGTGGATGGGTTTGTAAGCTTAGTTTTCTGAAGTCACAAAAATGTCAAGGCCCCCATATCTGTTGTATCTAAACAACAAACCTTCAGTTCCTCCTGAATTGGACACTCCTCCTAGATTCTGGGCTTGGCGCAAGCAACGTCTCACATGAAGTTCATAAATGTTGTGAGTTCTGAGATTTATATGCTTTCTACTAGAAGATAGTTATATTTTTCTGGAGGCACAACACAGAAGGAGACAGGTTGATTTGCATCTCTGGGAGTATAAGGCCTTTGTAGGAAGAAGTGACTCCATAAAGCAAGTGTACTCATCTTAGTAGGCAAATGAATTGAATAGCCTCCTTTTGAAAAAAGAAATAGAGTGTCAAATAAACACATTAACAAATGTTCAAACTTTGGCCATCAGAGAAATGAAATTCAGAGTTAAATTGGGATTCTATCTCCCTCCATTCAAAGTGGCTGGCATCAAGTAAACAAGAAGCTACGAGTGTCAGGGAGAGTGCGACGGGTAAGGGATGGGGATGTGGGAGGAAAAGTATACACCATTGATAAGGATGTGACTTTGTCTGGCCTCTATGGAACTCAGTGTAGATGGTTTCCATCCACAAAATAAGATGTTTGCAAGATCCAGCTACTTACAGATATTTACCCTCACATAACCAAAGGCAGCAAGGACTTGAGATACGGAACAGCCATATTCACTGAAGCAATGACAGCCAAGTCATGGAATGTCCCATGCACCCAACAGCAGACAACAGATAAAGAAAATGTAGTGTACATGCATATAGTGGAGTTTAAGTCATTCAAAAAGAAGAAATCCTGTTACCTGAAGGAAAAAAACCCAAAGAATTGGGAATCACCATATTAAGGGAAAGAGTTTAGACTCAGATGTTTTCTGTCAGACATGGAATCCAGGAAGGTAGGGAAGAATTGACATTAAAGCAAAAGGACTATTTAGGATATAAATGAAATGGGAGTCAGAGAGAGCATAGAAATGAAAACAACACAGGGCATGAACAGATCAAAACATACCATGTGCATGTATGAAACACCAAAACGAAACCCTTTACTTTGTACAATTACCACATACTACCAAAAACACATCTTGCTTTAAGAAAACCAGCCACTTTAATATTTATATGTACAGAAAAAATTCAAGTAGCCCTTGCATTTTAAATATCTAAGTAATAGTTAGAACATTTAAAGTATGAAGCAGTATAAAATTATATATGAATCTCAGGGACACTATCATTGAACACTCAAGAACTCAGTAATTATTTTCTGGTTGGCTGAACACACCTATTGAAAGTCAGTAGAGTGGAATGCATAAGACCGTGGGTTGGGGTCCAGACTTCCCATGTTTGAAGTAAAGCTGGGGTATTCATTAGCTGAGTATGACCTTCAACAAGTGACTTATCCTCCCAGGGCCTCAGTATTTCTCCTAGAAATTCAGTGGTTGAGTTATGTCTGATCCACAGTTACATATATAAATTGAAACATATAAGTAAATATGTGTAGAGACATTTTCTGTTTTACCATATATTCTTACCATACATTGTAATTTCAATATCACAAATGAGTCGATTCATCTGACATATACATACATATATACATATATATGTGTGCATATATATATACATATATACATATACATATATATTCCTAAATGGGAACATATTAATAGCTAGGGCTAAACATGTGTATTTTCAGAGATGTAATTTCCATAAACATACAAACATAATCATGTACTCAATTTAACATATGGCGTATGGTCAGTGGTAAATGGTGGTTATTATCACAAAAAGCAACACATTGCACAATGAGGACTCCATGCTCATTTCTCAACTAGGTACAGTTTTGCGCACAGCGTCCTGAAGCATTTTATTGCAGTGACACGGGGAGGGGTGAAAGACTGTGCGTGTGAGATTTATATGGCTTTAAAATCGTGGGAAAACAATTAACAGGTATAGGAGTTCACTGTAGCAGCGAGCAGGCTTGTAGCAATTGCTGACATCTGTTTTACGTGTGACGATTCGTCATTCTGCAGGGTCAATACTGTGACTGGGTCTTCCAAGTTGGCTCATCCATAGCATCTCCCTACTGCTTTCTACTGGCTTAATTTAGAATATTAAACGTTATCAAATGTTTGATTGAATTGCTCAGATTAGAATAAAACTTCAAGTGATTGGGATGGGAAAAGCATGATAACAAAAAAAAAGGAAAGAAAGAAAACAAACAAACAAACAAAAATCCGCATCAGATTTAGAGACCCATTGAAGTGCTCTCTTGGGTGACCAGGGCATTTCCTTCTGTGATTCTTCTGGCTTCTGCCCCATTTTTTATCCTTCTAGCATAACTCGTTTGTGTGAGATAAAGTTGAGACTCTTCACAAAGGGCCCTTATAAACATGTGTTATTCGATTTTAAATCTGATTTGAAAGTGCCTCTCTCCTGCTCCCTGAGAGTAAAGTGACCTTTTTAAATGGAGGGAAAGTGGCTTTAGATGACAGACTTGATAAATGCGGTCGTGTTCACTCAATAAAATAAGGCCCAGTGCATTTGAGGATAAATCAGTGAAATGTACAGCCCCACCTGTCTGTCTCCATCACTCATTTCCACTGTCACTTTCACAGTGGCTGATGGATCACAGTTGCTGTAAAATTAGACAGCCTTTAATCTCATTTCATCCTGATTAGCTTCTCTGTCCCCTTTCCCTCTAACTCACTGACTGACACGCTTAAAACTCAGAGCGGACTGTGCATGAACGTGAAGGGCCAACCTCCTCCACCACCTGCTTGTGCACACACACACAGGTGTCCAGCACTAGAGAAGTCTGGAAAGGACAAGGGGTGGCCTTGGGGTGACTTCAAAGAGAATGGGTGTGTGCAGAATGCAGTGACCTTCTCAGTGGACTGCTGGCCATCGTTGCTTGCCCTGTTTACTTTTCCTTTCCTTCAGGTTTAATCAGAAGTCAAAGGAGTTAGAGCTCTTTCAAAATTCAAACATTGATCAAATGTTTTATTTGTAGTAAATTTGGGAGCGATTTACATTCAGCCATAATCTCAAAGAGTCATTTGTGTCTGTTTCTAGCCTCCCGCCTCACAATGAGAATCCACAAAGGATAATCATTCACAAATCTGAATACTGCATGCCCAACCAAGAAGTATAACAGGATCATCAAACAAAAATGAGAACATGCAGAGGAGTAGGACTACCACCAGGAGCCCATTCCAGCAGGACTTTAAGGAATGTCTTGGCCCTGATTTTGGAGAGTTCTGTAGTTAGCTTAGAGCAAATAGCTTCCTTTGTTTGCACAAGCATAACAATAGGGGTAATCAAATGAGAAAGAGGCTTAGGAATAAATCAGGTATTATTTCCTTCACTTAATTTTTGCCCGAATGGGAACAAAGCACAGCGGGAACAAACACAAGTGTTGATACATTTTCAGAGATTTTTGTTTTATTATGAGGTTGGGCTCATGGCTAAAGAGAATAAAATACCATTTGAAAAAAAGATTTGGACACCTAGCAAATCGAAAATTTAAAGTAAGTTTATGTAGCATGATGGCTGGCCATGGCGTAAGTAAACTGATCTACTGGCTTCTATTTCTGCACAATGTCACACGCAGTGAGATGCATACAATGGCAGCTAATGCCGCCTAAGTTCACAGGTCAGAGGTCATTAAGTCAGCTGAGTCTGAAACATCCAGTCACAGCAAGTGATGGGGTAGCCTGGTTTTCCTTCTAGTGGTTTAGAAGAAGTATTGTCATTTAAACTGCAGTGACTTAATTGACTTGATTTTAAAAATACAGCCTCAAAGGATAGTCAAACTTAATTGCTCAGTGAACCAACCTACAGCAAGGAATTCTGAGTCAACAAGAACTATCTGTCGAGGGCATTCTCTGAAGACTAAAGTGAGCATTGGGGCTCTAGGAACATTCTTAAGATGAAGAAGTCCCCCGATGTAGCTCGCACAAGCCACTTTAGGCCCCCTTTCTTCAACTCCCTAAATTAAACATATACATATGAATGCTTTCTGGTAGCTATTAACTTCAGAAAATGAATAGTCACAATAAATATTAATTAATGGATCAGAATTCTTACAACCTTTGGGCACTTTAGTAAGAAGCTTAAAGAATGTACTTATAGAGCTATTTACTGAGTTCTCTTTCTAAAAGCCATATATATATATGCCAGTATGAGTCATACCTTGAGAAAGCTAGGAGATAATTAAACCAAAACCCTCAAAATAAGTCAGATATAAGATAGGTTATTCTGCAGGTATGCAATAGGCATTCTCTCTCTCTCTCTCTCTCTCTCTCTCTCTCTCTCTCTCTCTCTCTCTCTCTCTCTCTCTGCATTGGCAAAGGAGCGCAGAGTAAGAATTGGCTGGGATTCATATTGATTTCCCACCGCACTGGTTTCTTAAGTGCTCTGTTGATCCGTGTCAAGCAATAAGGTCCCTGCCTGAACAGGCACATCACCTCCCCATTTGTCCTCACCTAGATTTAAGGTGCCCATATGATGAGCTGAACAAGGGCATCATTTTTCCTACTGGTGTCACTGGGCCCAGACCACTGCATGTCATATGATAACTAATGCTGCACACAGCCACAGTCACCCTGTGATTATACCAGCAGGGACCAACACTGCACAACACCAAAGGTGACAGCAGCACCCTGCTCGGTACGTCATGACTTTCCGAAGGAGATGCAAATGTCAGAGAAACCTGGCGTTGGTGGGTTTATGAATAACGCCCTCCACACAGCCTCTGCGGCTGGATGCAGAAGGAGAGTGCGGGAAAATGGCCACGCATGGCACTCCTGACAGTTCTCATCTCTGCTACAGAAGAGCTCCGATGCACAAAGAGGGAAAATGTGTGATTGTGCTGCTAATGACATTGTACAGGAAATTAAGCGTATACATTTGGAGGAGGCATTAAATCAGCAGGACCTTAATTTAAAAACTTAAAACTGTATGGAAATCCAGCCTGCTCAATGCTGTGGAGTAGAGAGCCACACAGCAGCCCAGGCTCTGCGTGGAAAGATTGCCAGCATTTGCTCCACATTATTCAGAGCTAGTTCTCTCAGGAAGTAGCTACCAGCCCTGACCATTTGGGAGTGTCAGTCATTGCCATAGAAACTCCATCCCCCACCATTGGGCCGAGCTGGAGGACGAGCAGCATGCAGGTCGTTCTTGACTAATCCGTGGAATAACATTATGCAAAATTAGTCAAAAGGGGTTGGGCTTGAAACTGCTGGCAACACACCACTGAGTCAGGGCGCGTGGATCACAGGAGTTGTGGGTAGCCACGTGGTTGCCGCCGGTTGATGGAGTCTCATGTTTGGTGACATGCAGAGCTGGTAAGCTGAGGTATTGGAAATTTTTATATGTCCTTTTCTCTTGATTCCAGTTATGCCTTACAACAGTGCCCACCACTGCGTTGTAGAGGTAGAAAACTTCCTGTTCGTGTTGGGTGGAGAGGACCAGTGGAACCCAAATGGTAACTATTGAACAGTTGCTTTGAACAGCTCAGCTTTGTGTAACGACAACGATGTGTCGGAGGCGACTAACTGTAAAGGGAAAAGATTCATCCAGCTCAGAGTTTTTGGAGGTACACAACGTGTAGTTCAGTTTTGGTGACCCAACATAGAAGGAGTGATTCAGTGATGCCATCAATGGAGCCATAAAAAAAGAGAGAACATGGCCGGGCTCCCACAATACCTTCTGAGGGCCTGGCTCTGATGAACTTAGGACCTTCCCTAGGTCTACCTCCTAAACGTCCCATCTGCTAATACTATCATCTTGTGAACCAAAGCGTTACCATGCCGATGAGCTTTGGGTGGACAGTGGTTCGCCCATTTACCACAGCAATACTGAACAAGTACATACACTGTAAGAAGGACTACTATCCATCCCTTTTATACTTAATATTGAAAATACAGTTCTGTGTAACATGGGCAAATGGAGAGGGCATGAGGTTAGCTGCTGGAGGGAGGGAGGATACTCATGGAGCTAGCTGAGGACATATGTAACAGAGCATTCAAGTGCCAATTCTCTGGGGACTTAGCTTCACAGTGATGCCCACCCCTTGTCCTTATCCATCCCCTGAGGAATGCCACAAGCAGAAGCAAGGACTCCCCAGGGGAAGGTTGAGTCAGCTGCAGCTGTTCAGATCTTCAACCACCACTCTCCTCCCATTCTGTCTATATAAGAACAAGGTTGCAACAACCACTCTCTTGCTCATGCAACATGGAACTCTAATTCAAGTTCCTTTGCAGCAGGTAGGACCTCAAACCCAGAGCACCCACTGTCCTCACTGAAGCTTTCACAAGCATGGCCTCCATAGGTTGTCCACCATCTTTCCCGTAACTGTGATTCCTTCCTAATGAAATGAGACATTTTCATACACATTTCAAAAAAACCATAAGAACACTGTGTCTCGCAGAATATTTTCTGGAAAGCTTGCAAGTGAGGGCAGAGCCACAGTTGTAGCCTTCTGTGTTACAGAGATAATTATAACTGAGGAGCCATAAAACAGCTTGCAGGTACACAGCTCTACTTTAAAACCCCAGAATATCCCACTGAAATTACATATACTGTATATATTTTATTGTGAATGCTCTCTTTCGGCATCTGCACCAAGGTAAATTGTGTAAAAATCGCAGCATCTGCTCCTTCTAGAAAACTGTAAATGAAAACAAGCCAGGCTGCCCACTCACAAGAAGGGGAGAGGGCTGGGGAGACAGCTCAGTCAATAAATTGCTTGCCTTGCAAGCACAAGAACTTGATTCAATCCCCAGAGCAAAGCCAGAGTTAAAAAAGAAATTAAGGTAGGGATGGTGGGATATTCCTGCAACCCAAACACCAGGGATAAGGAGAAAGGGATCCCTAGGGATGCCTAGATTCTCAACCTAGCCTACTTGGTAAGTCCTAGACCAGTGAAAGACTCTACCTGAAAGGGTACAGTGGACAATTCCAGAGGAATAACAGTTGAGCTTGTCCTTTGATATCCACATACAAGTGCTCACATATGTATGCCCCCCACCCACCCTGATACACAGGCACAAGATCACACACACCAAGGAGATGTTTTGCGGCCCTACATTTTTGTTGTACCTCAGCATTAAAAGGGAAGGGATCAGACCTTTGTGAAGTCCATAAGTAATCACTCTCGCACAGCCACTGGATTTAGTTAAGCACAGAGTCTGCAGAACGTTCTTGGGAGGGCCAATTAAAGCTAAAACACTGAGCCCGTAAGATGGCTTAGCTAGGAAAGGCACTTTTTGCCAAGTATGATGATCTGAGTTCAATCCCTAGACCCACCATGGTAGAATGTGAGAACAGATTCCCACAGATTGTCCTAACTTCTACAAATTTAACATGACACGCATGCTCGAAACACCTCCTAACACACATACACACACACACACACACACACACTAGACAATATATGCACAAGCACACACATACAGACACATAAATAAATAGTTTTTTTAAAAAAACTAACCATGAAAAGAATTTAGGAAGTCCTATTTCAGACCTCAAAGCACTTCCCAACATTCCTCTACAGGCTTCTGTTAAAATAATAATCCTCCCTACCACAACTCAGCTTTCAAAAACAAAACAAAACAGAAAACTTTGCAAACAAATGTCCCTTCCCTTTAAAAAAGAAAAAAATACAGTCTCACTTTACAGTCCAGGGTATCCCCAAACTCAGGTTTGTCCTGCCTCAGTTTCTCAAGAGCTAGGATTACAGGTATGGGCCATGATACCTGACTTGTTTACTTTAGCACAGTGCTAAAAATCAGAGTCCAAGAATAATCCTAATCAACAACTGATCAAACAGCTCCTGGGGCCTAGGCGGGGCCTCAGATGGTAATGTGCTTGCTGCACTAGCAGGAGAAACCTGACTTTGACCTTCAGGGCACATAGAAAAGGCTAGGTCTGGCGGTAAAAGCTTTTAATTCTAGTGCTGGGGTTGGTTTGAAAACAGGTGGATCTCTGGGCCTCACTAGGCAGCCAGCCTGGCCTGTTCAAGCCCAGGTTAGCAAGCAAACCTGTCACAGCAAGGTGAAGGCACCTGGAGAACAACACCTAAGTGTGACCTCTGGATTCTCCATTCTGCAAACATTCACACACCTGCACACTTGTAGGCACCTGCATACACACACACACACACACACACACACACACACGCACACACACACATGTATAGGCATATGCACACACACGCTTCAATAGCATAGGCCAGAACATATAACTGTTATCTGCTTGCTTTTTAACATCAAATCAAAAATGTATCCCAGAGAACTAGATGGGAAGTTGGGGATAATTTTGAGGCTATTCTAATCTCTAGTCAAGAGGATTGAGGCTTTTTTCTTTGAATTAATTGACTGTACTGACTTCACTCTACTTACATCTGAAGCAAACAGCATCCAGGATTAAAGCCCTGCATGAACACACTGGCAAAAAGGCTATCAACCCCAAACCATACTTACTGCTAGAGTCACTCACTGGAAACTCAAGGTGCATCATGTGGATGCTTACATGACAGTTTCTTGTCACGCCAGAGCGCCAAGTCATGGTGTGCTTGTGTGTGCAAGATCAGCATCACTGGTCAAGCCAATAACTGTCTCCTCTCTGTTTTAGCTGCTAGGAAGCTTAGAGTGAAGTTTTAGTATGTTAACTTTACCATTACTCATGGTCACAGGCCTGGAAGCTCTCTCTTTCTATAAAGCTCCTTTTTAGAATCTTGGAAATTTCCAAATGGAAATGTGGTTTCTTTAAACAGAGGGGAACTGGTTATATCAGAGGCAAGTAAGGTAGCCTTTGGTTCCTTGTGTCAATTAAAATTTATTTTAAATAAAAGTGATCTAACAATTTGTTGACTGGCATCTTCTTCAGGTGGAAGATTAAAAACAGAAGGCAAGGTATCTGTGGCCATGATCAGCCAACATTACAGCTAAGAAATGGGCTGCATCTATTTCTGAGAGAACTGACTACATACCATAACTATCACAGTTCCACAAATACTTTGCATGTGGCTACAAATTCCGTCCATCTGGTCAACCACAGTAGGCTCTGATAGTATTGACAATAGGTGAGCACTCAATATTTCAGCCAGACGATGTTTGTTGAAATTTCAATTTATCCTCAGGAACACCTCGTGAGACATAATCTATGATAGCTCCAGTTTTTCTATGTAAAGAAAGTAGCCCTGAAGAGTATCTTGTTAGGAATACACTGTTCACAAGAGGAAAAGAACTGATTCCATCATAGGTTTGTCTGATGTTATGGTCTTGGTTCAAAACGACTATTACATCATCTTTCACCTAAGTACTTCTCATTGATCTGGTCAATCATGGTTTAAAAAATAATTGTGGCTTTTGCCTTTGGTCTTAAAAAGTGCTGCTCAATGGGAAGTAGCTTCCACTTGCTCACAAAGAATTCTAATAACTCCACAACCAGTAAAAACATTAAAAAGACTAGAACCACTCATAAATGTGGAGTTTTCGTATTATCATGCCCTGTGCAAATAATACTGACACAAAGGATAAATATATTATACTAATATAAAATACTTTTATGTAATAGCTATACAAGAGAACAATTAAACAGATGCTTCAATTGTTACGCACACACATAACTGTTCTAAAGATGAGAACTCAAGTTCAATGTTAATTCATATGAAACTAGCTTATGAGAAGTACATCCTGAGCAAAATACAAAACTGTGAATTTCAGATCATGCTCATAAAACATAAGGATGCACTTCATCAAGCAGAAATATCATTTCATTTATTGATGGTCTTGATTACATGACCAAAAATGGATATCAAAAAACTAATATTAATTACTGTACCAATAACCAATATACATCATATCTACTCAGCTATAGTGTAAATATTACCTTCTGTCAACTTGTCCCATGCCGTAGTAATAGGAATATATCCATAGATGTTTTCATAATACATAGAAACTTGGTATACATTTACCACTTGAACTAACTCCTCAAACAACTAAGAGAGGGTTTATATTCCCTATTCTGTCCCCACCATTGGCTGGACACTGCCCCCATTTACTCATTTTTCTCTTCATACACTAATACTCATCAATGGTGTCTGGTGGTAGGCCATCATCGCAAGAAAAGAAGTAAAAGAAAAATCAGAAACAAAGTGAAGACCCAGACATGGGAGTTGGGGGGCTGTAATCTCAGTGCTAAGAGATAGGGGATAGAAGGATCCAAGGTTTGAAGCCAGTCCAGACAGCTCCTGAAACACTACTGGAACAGATGGTGAAGGAAAATCTGAGACAAGTGAAAGGAAGGAAAATGGAAAAGAGTGAGGAAAGAAAAAGGAGTGGAAAGACATAGAGATGATAGAAAGAAGTGGGGAAGGAAAGGGACTGGAAATGGAAGAAAAAAATAATAGAGGAAGGAAAGCAAGGATAGGAGAGAAGAGGGGAGGGGAGGGAAGTAGATGGGAGGCAGAATTGAGTGGGGTGAGAGAAGAATAATTACAGGAAACGATAGAAGAAAAGAGGAGAAAGATGGGTAGAGGGTAGAGAAGCGGGGAAGAAAAAATTATTTTCCGAAATTCCATCATATGTAGCCAACACTCTGAAGCCTCTAGAAGAGTCTCAACAGTAAGCCCCATGACAGCAAATAAAGTCTACTTTAACACACTTTCATTCCTCATGAGGCTCATTATCTCCTCTTCTGCTTCTCTTCTGCCACTCTCAGAACTTTTTATAGTTCCAGTCCCCAACCTGTCCCTCTTGCACACCACCATCCCTGCTTCTGAAGATACTCTCTAATCTCAAACTAGGCTCTACTGAGCCTTTCTTCTGAATCAGTTCCAGTTCCTTTCTACAAGAAATGGAGATTTCTGGTTTGTAACACTGCTACTCAGCCATAAAGCCCCTCCCCACCCCATTACCAGAAATGGCAGATTCCTTCCTCCAAGCAGAAACTCTGACCCAAACTTCACAGAGAAACAGTCTTATGCATGGTGGGAAGGGTTCTGACTCTTGTGAACATTTGTAGTTTTCAGATGCTGTCAAAATTAACAAGAAACTTGAGCACCAGCTCTGAACATAGTCCTTACTTGAGTTGGAACCTCCCTATTTGAAGTTTCTGGGCCACTCTTATTTACCATTATTATCTTTCTGTGGGTCACCAGATAAAACTAATTTGTCATCACTTGTCAACACTTACATGTGGGAAGGAACTCTGATTTCAAATCACACAATCTCTAGAATCCCTTGACATCTCTTTTGACTGGTTTCATTAATTTTCTATATACTCAAAACCAGGATATCTTTGAGAAGATCATTCCCCGTCACCCTTTCCAGCAAGGACCTGGCTTCTCTCTTCCATGTACTTCTAGTCCACATGATGATAAACTTGTCAATAGATTAGTCCATTGATGACATTAACACACTCAAGGTCCACTCTTCTCCCAACAACACTAGAGACCAAGCTTTCAACACATAGACTTCTAAGGATACTTCGGACTTCCCAGCATAAACTACGTATTTTCTTCTTGTAGCTCTTTCTATATGGATCTAAGATCTGATTCTTGGTCCCTATTGCCTAAGTCCAAGAACTTTTCATATTCTTGAGCTTAAAAAGTTAAAAATGACCACCGGACACTTCCTTGATCAGTGCCTTCTAGTTTAGTCTTCTGTTGGTTTAAGAAGTGCTGGGAAGCATTGTGTAGACTCTTACCTCATTGTCTATATTTTAGTCTCTCCTGAGTTGTCTCTCTTGGCTTTCTTCAACATTTCAACTGTAGGAACACTTGTCAGAGCCACCCTTCATAGTCTCAGCTGATTGTTCCCTTCTCTCACAAGCACTATTTAGGTTGGCTTTCAAAATATCATTCTTTCCTTTGTTGTTTTATTTTTTCTTATCCCAGAGGTCACTTCTAAATCTTTCAATTCCAACCTCTATTTTTTTTTTGCTTTATGGGAAATTTATTATAACTCTCCAACCTCACATTACTTTTCCAACCTCTTTTCTTAAGTGGTTTCCTCCAGTCTGGTACACTGAAATAGTAACTCTGCACCTTGGCCTCCTAAACTTGCAGTGGAAACATTATCCAGCCACCAGGTCAGCAGTTATCCTCTTTTGACAGCCTGTAGGTTTCTCTGGGTTAAAAACAAAACTGATCGTATTAGGGAAATTACTATAATCTGAGCCCAAATGCCTGACCTTCTTCAGAGAATGACCCTGCACGAAGCTCACTGTAAGCACTGCATAAGTCAGTACCTAAGTCCTGCTTTCTTTCTCCTGCCCATATGATAATTAAGTACCGTGTTATGACCATTCAGCCCATTCCACCTGTGCCCCTATGACCCTTTATTTACCCTACCCTTGAAACAATAAGATAGAGCTGTCTGCTCTGTCTCACTGGAAAAAAAAAAAAAAAGCAAAAGAACAAAACTGAGTTCATAACTTACTCCTTAGTTTCTGCTCACTTCCTCCTTAGTCTTTGTCAATCCAAAGAGTGTGCAACCTTCAAGCCATTCACTCAGGCTAAAAATCAGACAGCCATGCTTAATGATGCACTTTCTCTTGTACAAAAAGAGATGCTATGCTGTACAGTAGATTTCAAACTTGACCGTGTCTCCGCCATTTGAACATACATGTGTGTGCATTCTATCTCTTCATGGGGAGAAATCTGGTACCATTGCCTAATTACAACTCATGAACAAAGGCAGTGTTTAGTGCTGAGGCCTTGGGTGTGAGTCGGTTTCCACCTCTAGTGCTACACACAAAGCATTGTGTGCTTGTTCGCTTGCATTTCTCGTTTTGATGGCAATATGTTTGCAAAATAAGATTCATTTTAATATCTTGGAAGTGCTAATATGCTTTTTAAGCTCAACAGAGGGGATAAGCTGGCTAAGCAGCTCAAAAGACTCAGGCTTGCCTCCCGGTTCAGCACTCATGCTTACGTCACAACAGTGGCGCCTCTCTCAGATGCACACACAGAGCCTCTGCAATAAGTGCAGCCCATTATCACCTCTGCTATTATTTCTGTGGGGAGACCACAATCAGGTTTTGAGTCAGTAAAATTAAATGCTAATAGTGAGGAGTTGGGCAAGTGGGGGGCTTAAGTATATGGAAAATATTTTACTTTTCTCTTATTATTTCTCTAGAAAATACATTTTAATATTTTTAGGACAAAAATTGTAGCCAGAGAGATCATACAAGGAATTCTCTAAAATGGGGACAGTAACGTCTGGTTTTTAAAACATAAAAATATCATAACATAGAAAAATTTATCCTGCTATGCTGAGAGTTAAGCAAACATGCTTTTGGCGTGTTTGATCAGGATGAGTCAGTCTACAACAATTAAGAGAATGAGAAAAGAAGAAATATTTGAGGAAAGGACTTCCTGCCTCTCATACTTTGCTACCAGGCCCTTGAATTTAATTCATGCTTCCTAAACTTGAGAACAGAGTTTTTTTTAACTGATAAATGTGCAAATCAAGAAAGAAATCTAAATTTTAAATATCTCAAAATGTATTTTTACAGGAAAACATAGTACAAATTTTGTCAGCCGATATGATCCCCGATTTAATAGTTGGATTCAACTTCCACCCATGCAAGAAAGGTAAGTGTTTGTTTCTTTTGTCTGAGACATGTAGGACTGCTATCTACATATACAGAAACATGGATGAAGCATGATGAGGAATGCTAAGCAGAGTCCATGAAAGTCATAGGAGAAAACGTGCTCACCACGGCTTACCCAAGTCACGTTGCTCATGCAGAAGAAACTAATAAATGAATTATTTGTCCTAACACGAGGATAAAGATGTATGCAATGTATCATTGACCATAGTAATAACATGTTGGAAATGACTGTGTAGCCACTAGTTATATGGTTATATGGTTTTATCAATGGTAATGTATCTAGGACCTCAAAACTTAGTCTGCCATCTTCATAGCAGTCTACATGGCAACATAAAAGCTTTTATATTAAATATTAAAGAATTCAATATTAGATTTAATATTTAACATTAAAACTTGAAGATTTGACATTTAAATTTGTATTTAAGTTTAATATTTCAAGAACTTGGATCATTTATGTGTGCAAATCAAGCATAGGTCACTTACTAGCTTTAAAATATTAATCCTAGCCAGACATGCTGGCACACTCCTGTAATCCCAGCACCTGGGAGATAGAGGTAAGATGAGCTAAAACTTAAAAGGCTAGGCTCAAGTACACAGTAATTTCAAGGCCAGTGAAGTATATGAGACCCTATTCCCCAAAACAAAACAAAAAACGGTCATCCCATATTTTCAAACACAGAATATTTATCTCTCGTCTCTTAGATACCAAAGAACAGCATGGGTAATGTATGTATGTATGAATATTTTATTTCTGTATTCGATCATGATGCCATGCCTTTGTATGCACATGGTAATGTAAATGCATGTTAGATGTTAATCACTGAATTCTTTTGACGTCCTTTTAAGCAAATCGTCCAATAAGATGACAATAAACCCCAATTTCTTTTCTCCTCATCATCAGGAATTTAAAAAGCAGTAGGCTGTGTTCGTTTTCTTTCTTGTTCAAAAGAATGAACTCCCTTCACATTTCATCATTCAAGTAGATTGCACTGAGATCAAAGTAGATCTTTAGCATAGATTTCATGCTAAAGGTAATCTTCATGATTATAGCATTTATTCCAAAATGGGCATCTGTGCAGCAGGACAGTGGGAATCTATGTAAATGTATTAAGAAACTCAGTATCTCCCACCCGGTATGAATGAATTAAAGCCCTCTTAGATGGCCACAGCAGTACATGTGGACAATCTCAGGCTCAGAAGCCTGATTCAGAGAGATTATGACTTGGAGGCCAGACCCTGCTTCACATGTATAAATAATCCTCTGAAATGATAAGATAAAAAGTGAGACTCTTTGAGGGACTCCACAGCATATGCTGGAAAGATCCAGACACTGTGTTCAGCCCAGCGAGCTTGTTTAAGAAAACGTCTCTCATTCTCTCCACTGTACCTCAAGAATACTGCCAAGTCAATCAGTATCCTGACAAACCACAGGAGCCATTCATGCTGTCATTCTCTAGTGCACTCCAGAACTTCCTTTTGGGTTCGAGCTCCTAGTAACTGTTATCGTAACTGTCTCACTTTGCCCTTTAATCAAAACCATTCTAGAAAGTTCTATTTGCAAAAGAAGCATCAACACATGTTTGAAATGTCATTGTCTCATCACCACCATCCCCTTTGCTGGGGGCTGTACGCCATGATAATTAACCTTCACGCCTTCAGCTTGGGAGGCATAACTCACGTCGCGGTCAATTATCTCACTATAGAGCCCCTAAGGATGGAAAGTATTGCTACAAACCTAATTAGTAATTTTTTTTAGAATGTGTATTGTTTACTTGATGGTCTATAATGACTTCCTCTGAGGCAGGGTGGCCTATCATGGCAAGGTCCTACTTAGACAATTTTTAGCAGCTCATTGACCTGACGAAAAGAACTGCCATGGTCTGTCAGCGCTCGGCAGCCACCGTTGACAGGATGGACTGTTTAGCGTTTCTCTCGAAGTCATTATGGTATATCATGTCAGGTCCTCAGTAAAAGAAGTCTTCTTTCTTTCTTTCGTTGTTTGTTTTAAGACTTAGAACAATCAACCGGATAGAGTGCATAACTCCTTCCAGAGCTGAATAGGAAAATACAGACCTCAGAAATACCCAGTCCTTTCTAGTGCCATCTCTCCTGTAGGCTCAGAAATGCCCAGTCCTCTTCTAGTGCCATCTCTCCTGTAGGCTGGTTGGCCCACGCAGCAATCCATCACTTCGAGTGAAATGTGTCTCCTGCCATTGCCAAGCTTCCATTCGAAATAGCAATGGCCACTGGTGCTGTACATGGTCGTTAAACACAGGAGGAAAAAATCCAAGACAGATGAGCAATCCGACATCAGAGATACTTACTGAAACATTTAAGTTAATTTTACAGGACATAGATCATGAATCAAACCAGAAATTCTTCATCTACCTGTTTCTATTATTCTCCCGCCAAAGGGCTGAGACATTCTTAGGCTGAGAAGTTATCAGATTGGTTGAGAAATAAGAGAAGTGTGTTGTAAGTCATCTCGGGTAAATCGCCCTTACAGAGCAGGAACTGACTCCTAGGCCCTTTGACCTCGTCAGCTCTTCCAGTGCGGTCTAATAAGGCTGCCGAATATCCTTCCTGTTCAGCAGGGAGTTAGACATGTGCCCACTTGGCTTACTCAGCCATGGATGACCTCACAAACTCCATGCTTTCCAGCTATGAATTTACAAACAAGATTGAATGAAATACAATTTTAAATGCACACAGTGGAAAGCAATGACTACTTCCCCCGAGAATCCTCCAATAGCCAATAGTTCAGCAAGGAAGGGTAATACCCCCGTAAGCCCCGACTGTGATTGGCTGATGACAGGCCCAGTGACGTACTTACATGTGAACCCACCGGGACCCAATGGGCAGTTCCAAACTCAGCGGAGGGCCCTGGATATACTCAATGGGTCACAAAATGAAACAAAAAGACATGCACTTGGGAAAGAAATGTATAAGAAGGAGGGGGTTGTGGAGGGAAGATGGACTAGGTGAAGGTAAGAGTAGCCACAGTGCATTATGTACATGCATGAAATTATCAATGGATACATTTAATAAAATTATAATAATAAAAAAATGAGGACTGATGAACTATCTGGGTCTTAGATTTAGGACTTGATTCTGCCTCAAGAGAGAGAAAAACTTGAAAACTTAGAATAAGAGAAATGCCTTGGAAGCTTCTATTTTTTTAAAGTAAAATAGACATTTTATATCTAGAGTAATAAAGCAGAAATGTTTACTCCCTAGCTAATTTATAAGACGTGGGAAAAAGTGCACTTTCGGAACAACAACAGCTCTCCATTTCACTGAGTGAAAAACTAGAAGCTAGCATTCCCTTGACACTTCCAAACTTAAATATTATTGGGGAAACTATGGGAGACAATATTCAGCTTCAAAAATCTCTTGTTATTAACTTGATGATGCAAGTCAACAATGCAAACTGGATAACTATCCTTTCATACAGCCAGATGATATTACATAGACATATACATAGATGATAAATGGACAGATAAATGATAGAAAATTGAGGATGACAGATGGATATATAAGTGATAGATGGCAAATACATAGATGATGCTGAAGATAGATAGATAGATAGATAGATAGATAGATAGATAGATAGATAGATAGATAGAGATAGAGAGATAGATAGATGATAGAGAGATAGATAGATGAGAGAGATAGATAGATAGATGAGAGAGAGAGAGAGAGAGAAAGAGAGAGAGAGAGAGAGAGAGAGAGAGAGAGAGAGAGAGAGAGAGAAGAGAGAGAAGATAGATGGATAGTTGATTCTTGAGTTCTGTTCTCATGGCGTGCTTTACCCCCTGGCACCTGCAATCCTCTTCTGCAGAGTTCTACTGGCTCTGTTTAGTGTTTGGCTGTGGAACTCTGCAACTGCTCCCATCATTTGCTCAATAACTCTTCTTTGATGAAATTGGGTTAGGCACTGCACTGTGGGTAGTTCTACCCTGACCAGCCTCTGGTTCCTGGTAATCTAGGCTGTTTTAGGCACAGTCTTACTCTCAGGGCATGAGCCTCAAGTTGGGTCGTTCGTTGGTTTGTCACTTTCACAAATTGTGCATCACCATTGGAAGCAGAACAGACTGTAAATTAAAACTTTCGTGACTGAATTGCTGCTAGAAAACTTGCCTGGATATAGAAAACGAGCAAACATCAAAATTAGAATAGAATACTTAAAAACAGTAAGGGGAAAACTTTCCAACAGTGGGTCAATAAAAAGAATAAAATATATTTAAAAAAAGAAGATAGATGGATAAATAGGAGTGGCATATTGATAGATCATCATGAGGATTAGCAGGACTTTTTTTTTTTTTTTTTTTTTTGGTTCTTTTTTTCGGAGCTGGGGACCGAACCCAGGGCCTTGCGCTTCCTAGGTAAGCGCTCTACCACTGAGCTAAATCCCCAGCCCCTAGCAGGACTTTTAAAGATCTTAAAATAAGCAGAGTTTAAAGAATACTTGTAAGTTGTTAGCCTTTATGATCTTATCTCAGAAGTGCTATATATTGCTTCTGGAGGTGAGAGTGAGACGTGAGAAGAAGAAATGAACAATGTGACGCCGTGACCATGTAATTCCATTAAGGAATATTTAATATTTAACTAACCCTTCAAAAAAAGCATAAGCCAAGTGTGTTTTTTTTCTACAGAGAGGAGAGAAAAACTAGTCTGGTAATATCTGAGCCTGGAACTCAGTGTTAACAGACCATCAAGCCCTTGTTTCTGTAATGTATTTCAGGAATGCACAAGCTAGCTATGAGAGAGATTCTGGGAGAGTCACCAGCCTCACTATAGGGATTTCTACAGTGCACAGACTGCACTTTGTGCAGGAAGTGATATCTGCTGATGTTGGATCCCAAATCCACTGTGTGTACAGGGCCAGGAGTACAGGAGGATTATCAAACCAGTCCTGATAGGCTGGTTTGGTGTCAGAGGTCAAGAAACCAGTTCAGAACAAAATGAGAAAACTGAAGTGTAGAGCAGAAAGGGGGAGTTCAGACTGCCATAGGGCATCTCCCCACTGTTCCTCACAACCCCAACATCTATCAGGATTACCTATCATCTTCTGGATCAGTACTGAAAAGAACTCACCATTCCCAACCTACAGTCAGTAGGGCAATTATACAATGGTGACTGTCTAGTGCAGTCAGTAAATGTATCCTTTCAGAGACCCCCAAGCCTATCACAGAGTCATCTGGAAGATGTACACTGACCTGCCTTGTCTCCATGATGTAATGAGATGTGTGTCTTCTAAAGAGCCATTATTTTCAATGAAACTTTTAAACTTGAAAAGAAAATAGCATTAAATAATTTTTGACAGATCATGTTCATTAGAAAGCAATTGGAATCTGTCTATCCAACTGAAAGAATTCAGTGGACCAGCTCTTTGAACCCTATTTTGCAACTCTCTCTCTCTCTCTCTCTCTCTCTCTCTCTCTCTCTCTCTCTCTCTCTCTCTCTCTCTCTCTCTCTCTCCCACACACACACACATACACACCAGTATTGAAGTTTCTGGACCCAAAAGATAGCCTTCACTTTACGTAGTCTAATCTTTTATTTTCTGTCTCACTTTTCTCCTTCCATTGTTCCTGTTCTCTATGGCCTTCCAAACAGTCCACATCAGACATTTCTGTAAGAAATATGGATAGAATATAGAAAAGAGAACTTTTTAAAATATCAGCCTAAGATGATCAATAATGACTATCAGAACAATGTAAGACTATGATAAAAGCTGAACACAGCATTGTCTCCAAACAGCATTACACTTAAACAGTGATTAATCATGTGTGCGAACAAGGCATTCTGGCCACCATTTCATTATCACAAGCTGAGCATCTGTAATCTGAAATTCAGCCAATGTGATTTACATGTGACTTCAGCCCACATACACACAGTAAAACACAAGCACACTGAAAGTTATTGTGTAAAATCACTCAGAACTGGCAAAAAGCACTGAGAATAAGCAATTGTGAGCACTCAGCCATATGAATGGCATCTACATCAGCCTCCCTTCCATGGAAGCTGAGGGAATGTTACTAAAGGTGTGGGCTAGAGGTGGGGCAGAAGATTATAGGAACCTGAGGACGGGAAGGAAGACTGGGAAATGCTGTCATCTGAACATGGTGGAGCTGTGGCCATGCACTCACTGTAGCTGTGGTTATCTCCCCGAGAGCTGAACAAGATCAAGCCAGTTACAATTGAAGCATGGATGGGAAGCCCCATCCCTAGCTAAAGCGCCATTGGTAGCTGTCACATTTTTCATGCATGTGGCCTGAATTTGAGGACGTAGGGGCAGTGCTAATTGGATTCAGTGGATACTATACAGTAGAATATTTTGTGCATGGAACTACTTGTCTAAAGATGGAATGAAGAGTAATAAAACTGAAATGTATTTTATGTTTAGATTGGGGTCCCTTCCCCATCTTCTCTATACAAATATTTCTAAATATAAAGATTCCTGCAACACAGAACATTTCTGGTCCTAAGCACAAGTGTAAGAGCCTTGGACTCTGTTAGGAAGAGTTCATGAGAACCAACTTTTAAAAACTTATCCAGGTAAAGATGACCTGACGGTTTCTGGAAAGAAACAAATGTGGGTGCATAACTGCGCATACCCTGGGGGGAGGGTCCTGACTGTCCCCACGGCATTGGAGAGCGATCTGATGCTGACAGCAGTTGTGTACTACACCCAAAGTCCCACAAGTTGTAAAACATACTAGACAGTCCCGTTTTGTAAGTCACACAGTGCTCACCAGGATGCAGGCACTTGCTCCCAGGTGTTTCCGTATTTCATATGCACAATTTAGAAAACTGCAAATAACATAGATGACATGATAGAAATAATCCCCAGCTCCCTCCACATTGCTAGTGATGCTGCCCAAGATTCTTAGCAGCAACTTTTATAGTCTATTAACTAATCCAGTGTCAATCATGCCCTTCAGGGTCTTGGCACTTAGCAATAATCTTTATTCAGTACTGGACCACAGGTCTGCCGTCCTGGTCATCATAGGTCTGCGTGTCATAGCCATATGTCTTAGACCACGGAGCCTCTCATCTTTCCTGCTCCTCATGTCTAACTCGCAGCACAGTTTTCATATTCCTTCTTTCCATTTCTTCTACTGAGAGCCTGAATCCGCTGCTCAGTATCTCCTTCCTAAGCCAGAGCTTACCTCTCAACTGCGCACCTATTCTTTCAATGAATCTCGTACATTTTGCCTTTGAAAGTAAAGCAGACACATGCTGTCAGTAGCCTCTCTTGATCAGAGAACTAAAATCGCTTGGAAGCCTTGTTAGGATAGCCAAAGCTCTGTAGATGAAATTCCTATAATTGGTATTAGAAGGCAAATATATATATGTTAGAAGGCAAATATATAGAAAGACTATACAAAGTTCACAAAAGTTATGCTATTTGCAGTCGTACTAGGAGGGGAAAATGATAATTGAAGAGAAATTTTGATGATGCAGTTTTCTAATAAATTGGGAACAATGACCCTTGAAGGACCATAAAGAAAGTGAATGTCAAGATAATTTATTATTGTTACATTATCTACCTCATTTTTCACTTTGTCTAACTGAACTATGATATCCTAAGAAAGCACCAAACATCCCTAACATTAATGAACGTTTGAGCAGCGCATTAAAAAGCCAGGGCAGACCCAAAGCGTTACCGACTTTCTCGTTTCTTTGCATTTCAACAGCAAAATCGTTAACTGGAGTGAGTGGTGCATAGGATTGCTGTGCATAGCCGTGGATTTAGAAGGCAAATGAGTAGTGGTCAAAGGTTCACAGTCCTCTCTGAAGACTTAACCCCCTTTCCCCAGCAGATTAACCCTTACCGCATTTCAAATGATATTCCGGAGACATAATGAGAGCTGTTGTTTTCATTTTAGAAGAGCCAGTTTCTACGCATGTCGCTTGGACAAGCATTTATATGTGATCGGCGGGAGGAACGAAACTGGCTACCTGTCCAGTGTGGAGTGCTACAACCTGGACACAAACGAGTGGCGCTATGTGTCGTCTCTGCCTCAGCCGCTGGCAGCCCACGCAGGAGCAGTGCACAATGGGAAAATATACATTTCAGGCAAGCCATTCTTCCATCTCTCTTTGCAAAGTCCCCCGTCCAAGGCACTTACTTGACCCAGATGTGTCTGTCCTTCACAGGGGGAGTGCACAACGGAGAGTATGTCCCGTGGTTGTATTGTTATGACCCGGTCATGGATGTCTGGGCCCGCAAACAAGACATGAACACGAAGCGTGCCATCCACACTCTGGCTGTGATGAACGATCGCTTGTATGCAATTGGAGGGAATCATTTGAAAGGTGTTTTCTTGTTTGTTTGTTTTCTTGTTTGTTTGTTTTTGTCATTTTGTTTTGTGTTTCTATGTCCAAGTAGCATTTGCATCACATGCTCTTTGGTAGAGCTTTCTTATTAGATAGTCACAGTTAAGTATGTAAAAAGCATGTTGACCAACTATAATCTACTGTGTGTAAATTAACACTTCCATGGAGCCTGCACTCACTGTGTTTTAATTCTGCAGATAGGATTATGTTTAAGTTACTGTGCACATTAAAGAAATGAATGTCTAGGGAGAAACAGAAGCATTAATAACTAAAAAGCACAATTTGTCAGAACAGTGAAGCCGGTGAAATAAATTACTCTTTATCTCCAAAATTGTAGTAATGAATTGTCCTCCAGAAAATTGTTTTTTGCTGCAACCATAAAGAACTGTGCTCACAGGTTTACAGAACTAATGTATGGATTTTTTTCTCAAAGAGAAAACTTGCTGTCTAAATTTAGAATGATTTAAGTATTGAATATCAAATGATCTATGATTCTCACATTGAATTGCTTTTTTGGACTTCAAAGCACAGTATTTGTAAAGCCATTGCTTGGCTGCGTTCCTTCCCTGGATAAGTTGGTAACTACAATGTTTCACAGTTTATGTCACTTTATAGAATTGCAGTGTGTATAACACCACATTGGGTGGGGACAGATTCATGATGCTGAAATTTACCTGACCTACCTTGGATCTAAGTTTGCTCAAATCAACACTTATAAAACTGCTCTAATTGACCTCTAAAGTCACTGCCAGCTCCTGAGTGCAGCAGAAATAGCTGTGTTGGCAGTGGTAAAGCCAACGTGTTCACTTTTCCTACCAGAGCAGGAGTCTAGAGGAAGGTTAGACGTGGGAAGCTTTTCTAATTCATATTTACCCATAAATTTAATAAAAATCGCACAGCCTAACTTTTTTTCTTTTTCTTTTTTCTTTTTTTATTGGGTATTTTTCTTTTACATTTCAAATGTTATTCCCTTTCCCAGTTTCCAGGCCATAAGCCCCCTATCCCATCCGCCTCCTCTTCTATAACGGTGTTCCCCCTCCCCAGCCACCCCCCGATATTGACATTCCCCTACACTGGGGGTTCCAGCCTTGACAGGACCAAGGGCTTCTCCTTCCACTGGTGCCCAACAAACACATCTTCTGCTACATATGCAGTTGGAGCCATGGATCTGTCCATGTTTAGTCTTTGGGTATTGGTTTAGTCCCTGGGAGCTCTGGTTGGTTGGCATTGTTGTTCTTATAGGGTTGCAAGCCCCTTCAGCTCCTTCAATCCTCTCTCTAATTCCTCCAAAGGGGGTCCTGTTCTCAGTTCAATGGTTTGCTGCTAGCATTCGCCACTACATTTGACATGCTCTGGCTGTGCCTCTCAGAAGACAGCTATATCCGGTTCCTGTCAGCATGCAGCTTCATCAATATTATCTAGTTTTGGTGGCTCTATATCTATGGACAGCCTAACTGTTAAGTCTATAATTTGAGTTCATGTTCACCCAGAAAAGTTGATATCCTATGTGTGCTTGTGTACATGCCATTCACCTCCGTGTCCCCACAGTGGGAGAGGACTCTCTCCACCTACCACAGCTTTTCTGTTTGGTCCTTCAATTTCAATGCATGCTCTATTCCCTACCTCAATGTTTTAGATCCATCTTTTGAAATAAAGTTCGATTTTTTTTCTCCTTTGATTTTCATAAGATATTATTATGTCTTAGTGCCTTTTATACTCAAGATTATGCTTGGACAGAGAGACTGCAGATTAACACGCTGAGTCAGGAAACATGGGAAAGCTCACACATGAGCATGGGCATGCATGCATCAAAAGTGTGGAGGGTAGAGGATGTAGTTCGTTAGTGCTGCTTGCCTAGCTATGATGCATAAAGCTCGGGACTAAAAACCCAGCAGCAAAGAAAGCAGACACGATGACGCACACCCATAATCCCAGCACTGAGGAGGTAGAAGCAAATCAAAGGGTCATCCCTGGCTACATACCACATTGGTCGCCAGCCTGGGCTACCTGAGAGAGTCTCTCTCTCTCTCTCTCTCTCTCTCTCTCTCTCTCTCTCTCTCTCTCTCTCTCTCTCTCTCCCTCTCTCTCTCTCTCTCTGTCTCTCCCTCTCTGTCTCTCTGTCTCTCTGTCTCTCTGTCTCTCTGTCTCTCTCTCTCTCATATATGTGTATGTAGTGTGTGTGTATGTGTGTGAATAATTTCAAGAGACATAATGAAAAGAATCTAAGTTTGAAATAAATTAAATGTTGTGTCATCTCATTCAAGACGTTTATTTCAGCATGTCTGTAAAAGAGGGATAATAACTCTATCCTTTTTTGAGCCTTGTACTCAAACATCCCCGGTATGAAATGAGGCCTAGAGAAGGTGCATATGCCCCTGAACAACACCTGAGAGTCTCAGGGTATAGAATTTTTCCCATATGCTCATTTTTAGTAGATATAAAATTTGCAGTAGGCATATTGTTTTATTGTAACACCGCTTGTGTGGTTTATTTTGTATACGAAGCTAGTGGCCTGAAATAACATGTTTGCTTTCTCAAGAATGAAAATTATATCTTTGAATTTGTCTTTTCAACTATGTTTGAAGACTCATGGTATCCATTAATGTACACCTATAGATAGATTGTCAACTAAAATTCCATAACATGCATTTAAGTAGACAAAATTTCATCTTTACTGTCCCTCTTTCTTACTGTGTAGCCCAGGCTGGCCTTGAAACCATGATCACCCTGTCTCGGTCTCCAGAGTGATGAGATTACAGCCCTGTGCTCTTCTTTCTACCTCTTATAGGAGGTAGCTGGGGTAGTGTCAAGGTCACCAAGGACAATGTAGGTTCTGGGTCCTAGTGGAACCTTCATGTCTACCTGGACAAGCCTGTCTCAAAAACTGAAGTGGGCCACACCTGAAGAAAATCTGAGGTTCATCTCTAGCCTCCCCCCACCCACTCCCACAAACACAAACACTCACATACACAGACTCAAACACAGTCACATGGACACACATTTGTGCATACACACACACACACACACACACACACACACACACAAGTAGGGAGGCAGCAGAGACGAAGACCCTCAGAGCTCTGAGTCCCAGCCCGAAACCTTGATCCTTGAAAAATTCTCCTCTACTCACTGAAGTTATTCATATGCATAGGCAGATTCTAGGAAAGGCTTAAGATTCTGAACAATGAATTTAATTGATTAAACTATTTTGAGAGAGCTAAATACTTAGGAAAAGCAATAAGATTTCGTCTGTGAAAGTCTGAGCTCTGAGGCACATGCATGTGTATACAGATGGCACCTTTATAAAGCACAAGCATGCTGGTTATGTTGTTTTAAACCTTTTAAAATAATATATAATAAATCATTATAATAAGGTCTACCCTGTGTAATCAACCTTAGGACACCTGCTTAGGCTTAGTTAATCCAAAATATCCAAAGACTACTGTGGGTTGTTTGTTTTTAAAAGTTTTTGATGTCTCCCAATTTCACTAAAGAAATTATGCATCTATGTCATCAAAATCACAATTGCATTGTCTTCCAAGTTACTTCTTAGCTCCATCACTGTTTTAAAACGAAATAACCTCAAATGGACTGTGGAAGTCACTCTTTCTTCCATGACGCCTCCTCCTGTCACCTAGGCTTCTCCCACCTAGACGTCATGCTTGTGGAGTGCTATGACCCAAAAGGTGACCAGTGGAATATACTCCAAACACCCATCCTGGAGGGTCGAAGTGGGCCTGGCTGTGCGGTGCTCGATGACAGCATTTATCTAGTTGGAGGCTACAGCTGGAGTATGGTATGTTTGTTTCTCTCCCTCCTCCTCCTGTGTGTGCTCGCTTCTGTTTGTTTCCCCCGGTATACCATCATGCTGGACGTACCCTTAAGAATGTAGGGTTTATGTGCAGTGGCACAGAACTGTGATCAGGGGACAGAACTGCATGATGCAGTAGACATGGTTGCTGGCCCCCCACCTGCCTGACAGCATCACATCTCCAGCTTGCCCCTACATCCATGTGTTTTTGATTCTGGTTTTCCAACGCAAAGTCAAATGAAATGATTTTCCGTGTATTCTGTAGAAAGTGAATAGGGAAGTCTGAAAAGTTTCTGACTAGAACAGGGAAAGCATGGAAATTATTTCTTCAATGTCTGTGAATGCTATTTAGGGCATGAGATTTGCTTCTCACCACTCCCATCTTGAAAGTTTCCAAACATAAATAAAAAATGAAAGGACAGTGGACTCCCCTTTCCTGATCACCCAGTGACATCAGCCATCACCAGGCCCTTTCTTTTAACTTTGACTGAAAAACATGTGAATCATATCCACAATGTCCTATTTCACCTTACAGGTCTCAGTATTTATCTTTTGAAAAGTTACTCACTTATATGAACATACAATCACTTATCATACCCAAAGAGTTACAACAGTCGCTTTATGCCCAATCCAAACTTAAATTGTTCCTATTGTCTTAAAAATTGTATTTTCGAAATCAAAACATTCAAATCAAGACCCGGTAAGTCTCGCAAATATTTGATTATCATCTTCCATAGATCCCCACTGTCTAGAACATTACCTCTGACCCACTTTTAGTTTCTTGACTTGTTGACAAAGTAGTCTCATTGTCACCCAGAGTACCCCACACTGTGTGAATGGTAATAACCTTCTTGTACTGTCCTTTAAAATAGTTCTGCAGACTAGATGCTAGTCGGGAGTTGACTAGGCCTTAACTTCCTATTATTTATTTATAATTTTTATTTTGTGTTTATGCTATTTTTCTGTAAAAAGAAAGGAAAGAAGGAAGGAAGAAAGGAAGGAAGGAAGGAAGGAAGGAAGGGAAGAAAAAACTATCTGAAAAAAGGAGGCTGTGTGTTCAGATTAAATATCAGGAAATAGCTCCAGCCTAGCGGTCAGTTTGATTACTCTCTCAGTAATGACTTTTTATATTGCCTTGTTTATCGCTGTTAGTTCTAGAAGATCAATTTGGAGTTTTAACATTAGTTGTACCAAGCAAGATTATGCTGTAAGTTTTGAGACACTTTTAAAAGTTAGTTCTATAACGGCAAATGTAAGTTGACAGATAAACCTAAGTTTTCAGACATGTGCCTGTTGACTGGAGCAGATCACTCACTACAAGAGTAGAGATGCGTCCAAGCAGACATCAAGAATATACATTCAGGAAATACCATGAGGTGTTTGTTTGTTTGTTTGTTTGTTTAATTTTTGAAGATTTTGTTTCCTATGATTGAATTTGGAAAGGAAAATATTACTCAAACATTAGCCTTAAAGTTGACAAAGATGCCAAAATTCAAACCATTGTTCATTTGCTGTGTGGCCTCTTGAAAATAAGTAAGTCAATATATATGGAGATGTTTTCAGAACTAAAATGCCTTGCTATCTTGGCTCCATTCTCCCCAGTAAAAGTCATAAAACCAAAGAAATGATGTAGCAATCTAGCATCCACTTTATTTCAGCTTTTAAAATAGAAATGTGAATTTTTTTTAATTTAAACCAACTGGAAAATTCCCATTTTGGGTCAATTATTTGTAAGTGACCCTGAGCATTAGGTATTTATCTGAGTTTGATCATTAGCATCAAAAATATACCACAGGGGCCTATTTTGCCTGCCTGAAGACTTCAATTTAATCTCCAGAACTCTTGTAAAAATGAATCAGCTAGATGTGCTGGCCTGTGATTTCAGTGTAAGCATAAGGAAGGTAGATGAGGTAAACACCAGCCCACTTGGCAAGTTCCAAGTCCAGAAGAGATCTTGTCTTGAGAAAGAATGGGTAGAGATTTGTTAGGAGCAACGCTAGAGGTTGTCTTCTGTCCTCCACAAATATGTATATGCAAGCACACTCACACACACACACACACACACACACACACACACACACACACACATCTACAAGATTTTGAAGTGTCAATTTCAAATACTTCCATAGAATGTAACAGTTGAAAGCCCACTGAGTTGATCTGAAGTGTTTTGCTGAGCAGAGGTCTCCTCGGTGTACCTTTGGAGAGTAACATTGCTGTTCTGCTCTGAATACCCTCCCCTAAGTTCTCCCTGCTCTGCTGTTCCAGGGTGCCTACAAGTCCTCTACAATCTGCTATTGTCCAGAAAAAGGAACCTGGACAGAACTCGAAGGCGATGTGGCTGAACCTCTGGCAGGCCCAGCCTGTGCGACAGTCATTCTACCAGCCTGTGTGCCCTACAACAAATGACAGCAGGAAAGCCTGGCATAGTGCCACACCTAGAATGCAGGGACAGGCGGTGTGCTGTCCTGCGTGAACCATGCATTCCAATGGTACAACTGCCCTAACCTTTGGTTTCTGATGACTTAAAAGTGACTTGCAGAAGAAAGAGACCCGGCCTTGAGCAGAGACTGTTGTTTGCAACCCAGATGACACTCAACTTGTGGTGACAGACTCTTCCATATCAGGCCGGTTTGAACTTGTTCCACCTTTACGCAAACTCACGTGGAGCTTAACTTTCAAAAAGGAAAAGATAAGCCACGGAAGCCTGGCCCCAGAGACCTAAGATCCATATTGTTGCATTGTTTCCTAACTGCATGTGATAGACTCGGACATTTGGCAAATATTTTGTACATGAATGATTCAAAGTCCAACCCACGGAAATGGTCACCCTGTATTCCAGAAAGCGTCACTTGATTCTGTATTGGTAAATGCTTGGCTTCTTCACCAACTCCATAGGTAGCAAAGGAAAACCACAGAAGAAGGAAGACAGGCATCTTTGTTTCCACACAGTCATATTCTCTATCCCTTACAGCTTACCATGGGATCGGGAAAAAGTGAGTTGGTGTCTTTGGTAATTGTTCTCTGCTAGAGAACAATTAATTGTGTGTCTTTGATACTCCTTGAAAATTAAAACTAAGTGCGCTCTGTTGCTTTTCAGCTCCCAGAAACTCATGCTTCCTCATTTCTTATGGGCATCTTAAGTAGTGAACATAGGACAATTTGCCTCAAGATAGAAGACCAACAACTCCATCATGAACTATCTCAGAAACTCTGTTAGATAGAAATTTGTTCCCAATCTAATCCATAATAAAAACTGACAAATCACTTTCAGAAATTCAGGTACACAAGGCAAACTTTCTCTCAAGTACAACCCAATTATCTTTCTGATTCTTAAAACACATGACTTCCAGCTGAAGAGATGGCTCAGTGGTTCAAAGCACTTGCTTCTCAGGCAGAGGACCTGGGTTTGGCTCTCAGCACCCATGTGGCGACTTACCACCATCCGTAACTCCAGATCCAGGGCACCCGTACATATGCAGTGCACTTACAAACTTGTAAACAAAACACTTGTACACGTGAAATAAAAATAAATAACTCTTTTAAAATAATTATTTTTTAAAAAATGAACTTGCAAACTCATAGTTCCTAATGGCCCACTTCCTCACCTCTGTCTGTCTGGCACCAGATTCCCGATTCTCATTCTTCTTCCACTTACCCCATTGTTTTTTATCACTGGAGATGCCTGGACTTGGTCAAGAGAGTAACTTATTCTTGTTTTGAGGAACTGAAAACATAAAAGGATCAGGAGAGCATGACACGGTCTCTTTGTGGCCAATCAGAAAAGCAAAACTAAGAAAAACATGAATTAGATTTTCAAGCTCATCTGAGTTTGACCAACACCGTTAGGCACTTCCAAGCACCTAAATATTTTTTTAAATCACAAAGAAATGTTGACCACCTTCAACAAATGTGATGTTAAAAATACCAAGTAGGGGTAGCCACAGATAAGAACAAATGCTTTCATGGGAAGCTTCCACAATCACCTCAAGGTGGCTGGGCGTACCAGAATCCAACAACGTTTCTACAGAAAAGTGCAATCTTTGTTGTTTTTGTATTTATTTGTATGTTCAGATCCAAAGGATCCGTTGTAAAAATATAGATGTGAATATATATACATAACCAGTGCAATCAGCTTCCATTTCCTTTTTCTTGAAAACACACGAATATATAGAAAGAAAGACAATAAGAACATGAGAAACGCCCACCGGCATCCCAGAGAGAGCGAGCTGTTTCCAAAACTGTATTCTCAGCTGTTACAAGTCGCTGTTTATACAAGGGTATCGGCTTTTCCTTAGACTTGTTCCTTGCTTTATTTTTTATCACTAACCAAATTAAATAAAAGCATTTATGAGAACTCTAAAGCTTTCTGTATTTCAGAGAGATGCAAACTTCTAGAGTAAAAAGTGAATAAAAAGTCACAGAGGATGTAAATTTTGTACAGGACTAGAATGTAAATGAAGCTTGCTTGGAAGGGGAAAAGTTTAAATAAAACTTTATGTACAAATTCGACTGTCTCTCATAGACCTCCTTATAAAACGTATAGACTGGCTTGTCTCAAGGTTTACAATTATAGATGCCTAAACATTTTCATTCTACAGATGTGCCTTACAGGTCTACTTCTTCATCGGATGTTAAAGCATATAGTATAGACAACGTGAAACACTGTGAAATGATTCTAGAACACTTCTATGAATTGAAAATTGTGTGAGTGAATTTAAGTTTTCTATCACAAGTTCATTACAATAAGACAGAATTTATTCAAAATTGAATAACTAAATGTTTGTGGGCATTTTATTGACTCCTTAGCAACCAACCTTACATGTAGGTACATGTAGATGTGTATTAAAAACAGCTGCATGCTTTCTACGGAATAATGGGAGCCCATACATAATTAAGTCAAGTTTTAAATGCGAAGTGGTTAAGTTAATCTTCCTTTAAAGAAAGTCTGACAAAGAAGTTGAGCATGATAATTAGAGGGTGTGTGGCTGAGACCCAGGGAAACCTACAGCTGGTTCACTGTCTTAGTGTGGTTTCTATTGTTATGATAAAACACTGGCCCAAACCAACTTGGGGGGGGATATGGTTTATTTGACTTACTATTTCATATCACATTCTGTCCCCCAGGAATGTCAGGGCATTAAATCAAATTAGGAACCTAGAGGCAGGAACTGAGGCAGAGCCCACGGAAGAGTGCTATTTACTAGCTGGCTCCTCGCGGCTTCTTCAGTACTTTTGCTTTTTTGTACACCCCAGAACCACCTGATCAGGAGTGGTCCTATCCAGAGTGGATTGGTCCCTTCCACACAATCATTAATCAAAAAATGCCCTACAAACTTGCTTATGGGTCAATATTACACCTGCAGTTTCTTAATTTAGAGACTTTCTTCCTGGAAATGTCTGGGTTTGTGTCAAATTGACAAAACCAATCAATACAGCCACCTTCCTGGCAAAGAACACTGCAAAGACGGGACCTAGTATCCGAAGCCTAGCATCAGAAACTAGTATCCTTCCTTACTAGTTTCTGAAAGTGGGAGCAATGGATTTCTTTCTTTTTCTGACTGCACCTCTTCTGTATAATATCCTTTTGTTTTTAAGAAAAAAAAGTTCCTCTAAACTCAGCCTCCACTTACACCTTGTAAGTCAAGCAGAAAACTGGGGCTTCTTCCAAATACCCTGAGACCAACTTCCATAAGCAAGTGAGGATATGCTTGTCTTCTTCCTACTCTCAAGGAACCACTGAGTAACTCTGGCATACAGATATCTAATACTTGATCAAATCTAAGGTCAGAAAAGGAAATATTCTGGAGATTAAAATACACCCTTTCTAGGAATATGTCTCATAACTGATAAATGATATGGGAATAGGCATAGGAACATCTTTCTCACTAAGTAAGCTCTCTATCACCTTAAATTCTGTATCTTTTCTCTCCAAGCTGATCTTTACTCAGCCATTTGACCCTTGTCAACATAGTAATAAGTATTTAGTTGTTATCCCAGAGGGCATTGTTAGGAATGTCCCCCTTCCAATTAAACTTGATCCTTTACATCAAAATGTAGGTGCTTCTCCGCTGATGGCCTGGATATATCCTGGCAGAGGATTATGGGTTAAAAATACTGTAGGAAAACATCCCAATGCCAATGGACTTCCTGGTACCCATGCTTCATTACCAATGTCCAGCATCATTTTAAAAAAAAAGTATACTGTATATCGCCAATCTGAAAAAAATGATCAAAACTCAAACTTTGAAGTATACTTGTTGCATTGTTGTTGTTGTTTCTGAGCACATCTTGCCTTTACACTATCTCAAACCAAAAGCCAGGGACATCTGTATTTACAAACTAAACACACACACACACACACACACACACACACCACACACACACACACACACACACACACACACACACACACCACACACACACACACACACACACACACACACACACACCACACACACACACACACACACACACACCACACACACACACACACACACACACACACACACACACACACACCACACACACACACAACTAGCATGGCATACCAGCACCAGGTATTATACCTTGGAAGTTTGGTGGGAAATAAAAAGTGAGGGAAGGTTACCAGTGAGCATGGGAAGAAACTGAACTCGGTAGCACGTTCTGTATCGCCATAGCTACAGAGTGCAGATCTGAAGCAAAACAAAGAGGTACTGATTAGTGCCTGGGATGTCTCTGTGGCTATTTAGTCCATTCGGTGTTGCTATAACAAGGTGCATCGGAGTGTAGAGGACAGACTAAGTGGCCGTGGTGTTTTGTCGTCAAATTGACACTTAGCGTCATCTAAAAGACACACTTATGGGTATGTCTGTGAATGTGCCTTCAGAGAGGTTTATCTGAGGAAAGAGGATCTATTTCACATGTAAGTGGTACAGTCCCATTGACTGGGGCCACACTGAATAGAAATGAAGAAGCGGAGAAGGTCAGATAAGCACCAGCATTGATGTCCCTCTGTTTGACCTCCCCAATGTCTGTCCCATCGTGATGGAATACATGCACGGAAACCATGACCCAACATTGCCCTTCTTTCCTGAAGTCAACTTATCAGGTAGTTTGTCACAGCAGTGAGACAAATAATTAATACAGTAGCCCATAGATCCAGAGGTTAAGACGTCTAATATCAAAGAGGTGACATTTGGCAAAAGGCTTCTTGTCCTGTCATCTTATGTGCTGAAAGTAAGGACACTTACACTTAAACCCACACATGGTGATAAGGTTCAGTACCTGATAAGAGCGAAGCCTATCAAGGAGTGAAGGTCATTCTCTAACTGCCAGACCGTGAAGGCACCGTGAAAGTGAAGTTAAGGGGCAGACAGAAAGGGGCCTACAAGAAATGTTTTCTACCGGTCCCTTCATTATCATGGAATTTAATGGGGACTGTCGTTTTCCCCACATAAATAGTATGTGCTATTGAATAAAGTGGACACTTATGATCTACTTGGCAAAGGCTATATTGGTGTGAATGAAAAGCTGAGAAGGATAACAAGGCAGAGAGGAGACTGGCTTTGTGAACTTGGAAGATTAAGTTCTCTCACTCATATTACAGTCTTTGTATAAGAGTAAAAGCCTGTTCCTGAACACAGAGATGAGAAGCAGATGTACATACCTTGTAAAATGCATATACCAACTATCCAATGCAGTGACCAAGCACACCTTTTAGCCTAACATGGCAGATACCTTCCTGTCTGCCCCTTAACTTCACTTTCACGGTGCCTTGTTCCCTTCTTCATTCATTGACCATGAATTTTAGCTGTTCCCCAAATACAGCTGTGGTCCTCCATCTTTTCCCTTATGAATTTTCTCCACAAAGAACATCATTTCAGGCCCAATACATATGATATACATATAAAAAACCTGTCCTTTGAGGTCCAGTTCAAATTCTACTGTTTTCAATTTGTGATCCCAACACTTACGTGAATACTGTTCATCCCACTTTCTTTTAACCAAGGGCTTCTCTGACTTTCTCTAACTTATGCTATTTGCAAAGTCTAATAATCTGACCCTTATATGAGATATGAGGTTCTTTGAATTTAGTGATGAAGCATAACGCTGAGCCACAAGATATTTGCTAAATAAAAATGAAATCTCAGTAATTACTAATATGCTTTATTCGTGCAAATGTGGACAAGAACAGGGAGAAGAAACGTAATTACCTTTAATGCACCATCCAAAATAGCTCCTATCTTTTGGAGTCTGAGCTCTCTCCAGCCATTTTTATTTTTATGTTTATTCAGTCTTTAACAACTTAATATATACTTTTAATAAGAATTTTATTTTTTCAAATTATAATTACCTCATTACCCCCTTTTCTTTTCTTTCCTCCCTCAAATTCCTCTGATGAAACTCTTTTGCTCTCTTTCTCTGAATCATGGCCTCTCTTACTTTAATTATATACATCATATATACATGCATATAAATATATATTGCTAAATAATGAATACACCCTTCTCAGTTCATATAATGTTACTTATATGTAGATGATCTCAGGGCTGAACAATTGGTATTGAACAACCAGTTGGGTGGATTTTCACTGGAGAAGACAATTTCTCCCACTTTCAATATTTCCCAGTTGTTTATAGTTCTGTTTTTAAAGTTAAGACCTCATGATTCTTCTTCTTCTGTGTTAGCATGTCCATTGCTGCTATCCTTGTTCAGGCTTTGCCTAGGCAGATGTGTTGACCAGACTTCATAGGTATGATGGTTTGAAGAAAAATGGCCCTATAGGTCCATAGGGAACAGCACTACTAGGAAATGTAGCTCTCTTGAAGTATATGCAGCACTGCTGAAGGACGTGTCACTAGTGGGGAAGCTTTGACGTCTCTGAAGCTCAAGCCAGGCCCAGTGGCTCACTGTCTCATCCTATTGCCTGCTCATCCAGATGTAAAACTCCCAGATGCCTCGCCAGCACCATAACTTCCTGCATTCTACCAGCTTCCTGCCATGATAACGACTAAACCTCTGAACTGTAAGCCAGCCCAATCAAATGTTTTTCTTTATGAGTTCCTGTGATCAAGGTCTCTTTTCACAGCAATAAAACCCAAACTAAGACCATAGGTGTAGCATCTCTGACATTTCTAGGAGACACAATCTCACAGCTCTTACAATCTTCCAATGATGCCTGAGCCTTAGGTGTAGGAGTTGTGCTGTAAGTCTATCAGTTCGGACTACACGATCTCTTGCTATCTGCTTTTTGAAGTGTTGTAGTTCTATGACATGGCTCCCATCTGATGCAAAGAGAAGTTTCTTTGGTAAGGGGTGAAACTACATTTATCTGCGGATATTAAGAGTAAATATTTATAATTCAGTGAAGAATTACACTATAGATTCTCTTCTAGAATCTATGACTTCGCTATCCCTGAGCAGTTGGCTAGATTTCCAAGATCAGGTACAGTTCCATTATGGTGAATGGGCCTTAAATCCAATTAGAGAGGTATCAGTTGCCACCAAGGTGTGCCCTGCTTCTACTGCAACCTTACTGTCACCAGCCATGCTGGTCATGATTGTTGTTCCTAGGTCCTAACACCAGAAATGAGTTGTTTTGAGTTGTTGGCCAGGGTTTTCTGAGAGACAGCCCCCCCAAATCATTGCAGGCCACTGCTGTTCCGCCGAGGGGGGGGAGATAAGTCTTACTGCTGAAGATACCAGGCCTTTCTAACCCACAACTCAGGGACTTGAGCCAGATATGACCTGAAAACCTCCTCCCTGAGGGCTAGCTTTTAAAGTGCCAGAAGATACCATGCAAACTTCTAAAGGAGAAAAACAAACAGCTCTCCTACTAGCTACGAATATGCACTTTTATAGCCTAAGTTTGTGGCATTTTGGCACCTGACTCCACGTCATGAGGTGGAATGTGTGGTGATTTTTAACAGTTCCCTGTCATACTGTATGAATGGACACTAGCAAATTCTGAGGATATGGTCATGTCACAGCACTCTGGCATGTTCTTTGTGATTCCCACAAGTTTACTCCTACCAGTTACTAGGACTGGGACAGCATTATGCTTGAATAGGGTAAGAAGTTCTATTTCTCCAACGACATGGTTCATTCACCTCATCTCTGACTCTTTTCCTCATTTAACATTTCTGGTGAGACATGCTCCCACCCTTCCCCTGCTTCTAGGCCTTTCCAGAATTGCTGTGGTAAGCTATTCTTTCCTTGTGAATGGAATTAGACCAGGACCCCACTTGAAGCCAGATGGCATTCATACAGTTCACAGGAAATTCTTTACTTGTCTTACAAGTTTTCCTTAAAAGCTACTCAGACTATTAAAGCCATCTGACTGAGATGCCTTATTAAATTAATCCATGTCTCTTTCAGTATGAATGGCCATATTAATCAAACACACAGGACAGAAAGAAAAGACATTAAAGTCAAAATTCCCTGGGGGATAAATGAGCTACATGAAGTCCAAAAACACGATTGAATCCAGGCCTCTGGCTAGACCACCCCTGCGGTGGTCATCTTCTCAAATAATTAGAATATTTACTATCTGTACTATTCACATTACTTTTATTTTTTTATTTTTTTATATTTTTTTTATTAACTTGAGTATTTCTTATATACATTTCGAGTGTTATTCCCTTTCCTGGTATCCGGGCAAACATCCCCCTCCCCCCTCCCCTTCCTTATGGGTGTTCCCCTCCCAAACCTCCCCCCATTGCCGCCCTCCCTCCCACCAGTCTAGTTCACTGGGGGTTCAGTCTTAGCAGGACCCAGGGCTTCCCCTTCCACTGGTGCTCTTACTAGGATATTCATTGCTACCTATGAGGTCAGAGTCCAGGGTCAGTCCATGTATAGTCTTTAGGTAGTGGCTTAGTCCCTGGAAGCTCTGGTTGCTTAGCATTGTTGTACATATGGGGTCTCGAGCCCCTTCAAGCTCTTCCAGTTCTTTCTCTGATTCCTTCAACGGGGGGCCTATTCTCAGTTCAGTGGTTTGCTGCTGGCATTCGCCTCTGTATTTGCTGTATTCTGGCTGTGTCTCTCAGGAGCGATCTACATCCAGCTCCTGTCGGCCTGCACTTCTTTGCTTCATCCATCTTGTCTAATTGGGTGGCTATATGTATGGGCCACATGTGGGGCAGGCTCTGAATGGGTGTTCCTTCAGTCTCTGTTTTAATCTTTGCCTCTCTCTTCCCTGCCAAGGGTATTCTTGTTCCCCTTTTAGAGAAGGAGTGAAGCATTCACATTTTGATCATCCGTCTTGAGTTTCATTTGTTCTAGGCATCTAGGGTAATTCAAGCATTTGGGCTAATAGCCACTTATCAATGAGTGCATACCATGTATGTCTTTCTGTGATTGGGTTAGCTCACTCAGGATGATATTTTCCAGTTCCAACCATTTGCCTACGAATTTCATAAAGTCGTTGTTTTTGATAGCTGAGTAATATTCCATTGTGTAGATGTACCACATTTTCTGTATCCATTCCTCTGTTGAAGGGCATCTGGGTTCTTTCCAGCTTCTGGCTATTATAAATAAGGGTGTTATGAACTAGTGGAGCACGTGTCTTTTTTATATGTTGGGGCATCTTTTGGGTATATGCCCAAGAGAGGTATAGCTGGATCCTCAGGCAGTTCAATGTCCAATTTTCTGAGGATCCTCCAGACTGATTTCCAGAATGGTTGTACCAGTATGCAATCCCACCAACAATGGAGGAGTGTTCCTCTTTCTCCACATCCTCGCCAGCATCTGTTGTCCCCTGAGTTTTTGATCTTAGCCATTCTCACTGGTGTGAGGGGAAATCTCAGGGTTGTTTTGATTTGCATTTCCCTTATGACTAAAGATGTTGAACATTTCTTTAGGTGTTTCTCAGCCATTCGGCATTCCTCAGCTGTGAATTCTTTGTTTAGCTCTGAACCCCATTTTTTAAAAGGATTATTTGTTTCCCTGCGGTCTAACTTCTTGAGTTCTTTGTATATTTTGGATATAAGGCCTCTATCTGTTGTAGGATTGGTAAAGATCTTTTCCCAATCTGTTGGTTGCCGTTTTGTCCTAACCACAGTGTCCTTTGCCTTACAGAAGCTTTGCAGTTTTATGAGATCCCATTTGTCGATTCTTGATCTTAGAGCATAAGCCATTGGTGTTTTGTTTAGGAAATTTTTTCCAGTGCCCATGTGTTCCAGATGCTTCCCTAGTTTTTCTTCTATTAGTTTGAGTGTGTCTGGTTTGATGTGGAGGTCCTTGATCCACTTGGACTTAAGCTTTGTACAGGGTGATAAGCATGGATCGATCTGCATTCTTCTACATGTTGACCTCCAGTTGAACCAGCACCATTTGCTGAAAATGCTATCTTTTTTCCATTGGATGGTTTTGGCTCCTTTGTCAAAAATCAAGTGACCATAGGTGTGTGGGTTCATTTCTGGGTCTTCAATTCTATTCCATTGGTCTATCTGTCTGTCTCTGTACCAATACCATGCAGTTTTTATCACTATTGCTCTGTAATACTGCTTGAGTTCAGGGATAGTGATTCCCCCTGAAGTCCTTTTATTGTTGAGGATAGCTTTAGCTATCCTGGGTTTTTGTTATTCCAGATGAATTTGCAAATTGTTCTGTCTAATTCTTTGAAGAATTGGATTGGTATTTTGATGGGGATTGCATTGAATCTGTAGATTGCTTTTGGTAAAATGGCCATTTTTACTATAATAATCCTGTCAATCCATGAGCATGGGAGATCTTTCCATCTTCTGAGGTCTGCTTCAATTTCCTTCTTCAGTGTCTTGAAGTTCTTATTGTACAGATCTTTTACTTGCTTTGTTAAAGTCACACCAAGGTACTTTATATTATTTGGGTCTATTATGAAGGGTGTCATTTCCCTAATTTCTTTCTCGGCTTGTTTCTCTTTTGTATAGAGGAAGGCTACTGATTTATTTGAGTTAATTTTATACCCAGCCACTTTGCTGAAGTTGTTTATCAGCTTTAGTACTTCTCTGGTGGAACTTTTGGGATCACTTAAATATACTATCATATCATCTGCAAATAGTGATATTTTGACTTCTTCTTTTCCGATCTGTATCCCCTTGACCTCCTTTTGTTGTCTGATTGCTCTGGCTAGAACTTCAAGAACTATATTGAATAAGTAGGGAGAGAGTGGGCAGCCTTGTCTAGTCCCTGATTTTAGTGGGATTGCTTCAAGTTTCTCTCCATTTAGTTTAATGTTAGCAACTGGTTTGCTGTATATGGCTTTTACTATGTTCAGGTATGGGCCTTGAATTCCTATTCTTTCCAGGACTTTTATCATGAAGGGGTGTTGAATTTTGTCAAATGCTTTCTCAGCGTCCAATGAAATGATCATGTGGTTTTGTTCTTTCAGTTTGTTTATATAATGGATCACGTTGATGGTTTTCCGTATACTAAACCATCCCTGCATGCCTGGGATGAAGCTTACTTGGTCATGGTGGATGATTGTTTTGATGTGTTCTTGGATCCGTTTTGCCAGAATTTTGTTGAGTATTTTTGTGTCGATATTCATAAGGGAAATTGGTCTGAAGTTCTCTTTCTTTGTTGTGTCTTTGTGTGGTTTAGGTATAAGAGTAATTGTGGCTTCATAGAAGGTATTCGGTAGTGATCCATCTGTTTCAATTTTGTGGAATTGTTTGGATAATATTGGTATGAGGTCTTCTATGAAGGTTTGATAGAATTCTGCACTAAACCCGTCTGGACCTGGGCTCTTTTTGGTTGGGAGACCTTTAATGACTGCTTCTATTTCCTTAGGAGTTATGGGGTTGTTTAACTGGTTTATCTGTGCCTGATTTAACTTCGGTACCTGGTATCTGTCTAGGAAATTGTCCATTTCCTGCAGATTTTCAAGTTTTGTTGAATATAGGCTTTTATAGTAAGATCTGATGATTTTTTGAATTTCCTCTGAATCTATACTTATGTCTCCCTTTTCATTTCTGATTTTGTTAATTTGGACGCACTCTCTGTGTCCTCTCATTAGTCTGGCTAAGGGTTTATCTATCTTGTTGATTTTCTCAAAGAACCAACTTTTGGTTCTGTTGATTCTTTCTATGGTCCTTTTTGTTTCTACTTGGTTGATTTCCGCTCTGAGTTTGATTATTTCCTGCCTTCTACTCCTCCTGGGTGTATTTGCTTCTTTTTGTTCTAGAGCTGTTAGGTGTGCTGTCAAGCTGCTGACATATGCTCTTTCCTGTTTCTTTCTGCAGGCACTCAGCGCTATGAGTTTTCCTCTTAGCACAGCTTTCATTGTGTCCCATAAGTTTGGGTATGTTGTACCTTCATTTTCATTAAATTCTAAAAAGTTTTTAATTTCTTTCTTTATTTCTTCCTTGACCAGGTTATCATTGAGTAGAGCATTGTTCAATTTCCAAGTATATGTGGGCATTCTTCCTTGATTGTTATTGAAGACCAGTTTTAGGCCGTGGTGGTCCGATAGCATGCATGGGATTATTTCTCTTTCTGTACCTGTTGAGGCCCGTTTTTTGACCAATTATATGGTCAGTTTTGGAGAAAGTACCATGAGGAGCTAAGAAGAAGGTATATCCTTTTGCTTTAGGATAGAATGTTCTATAAATATCCGTTAAGTCCATTTGGCTCATGACTTCTCTTAGTCTATCTACATCTCTGTTTAATTTCTGTTTCCATGATCTGTCCATTGATGAGAGTGGGGTGTTGAAATCTCCCACTATTATTGTGTGAGGTGCAATGTGTGTTTTGAGCTTTAGTAAGGTTTCTTTTACATATGTAGGTGCCCTTGTATTTGGGGCATAGATATTTAGGATAGAGAGTTCATCTTGGTGGATTTTTCCTTTGATGAATATGAAGTGTCCTTTCTTATCTTTTTTGATGACTTTTAGTTGAAAATTGATTTTATTTGATATTAGAATGGCTACTCCAGCTTGCTTCTTCTGACCATTTGCTTGGAAAATTGTTTTCCAGCCTTTCATTCTGAGGTAGTGTCTGTCTTTGTCTCTGAGGTGTGTTTCCTGTAGGCAGCAGAATGCAGGTCCTCGTTGCATATCCAGTTTGTTAATCTATTTCTTTTTATTGGGGAGTTGAGGCCATTGATGTTGAGAGATATTAAGGAATAGTGATTATTGCTTCCTGTTATATTCATATTTGGATGTGAGGTTATGTTTGTGTGCTTTCATTCTCTTTGTTTTGTTGCCAAGACGATTAGTTTCTTGCTTCTTCTAGGGTATAGCTTGCCTCCTTATGTTGGGCTTTACCATTTATTATCCTTTGTAGTGCTGGATTTGTAGAAAGATATTGTGTAAATTTGGTTTTGTCATGGAATATCTTGGTTTCTCCATCTATGTTAATTGAGAATTTTGCAGGATACAGTAACCTGGGCTGGCATTTGTGTTCTCTTAGGGTCTGTATGACATCTGTCCAGGATCTTCTGGCCTTCATAGTTTCTGGCGAGAAGTCTGGTGTGATTCTGATAGGTCTGCCTTTATATGTTACTTGAGATTTTTCCCTTACTGCTTTTAATATTCTTTCCTTATTTTGTGCGTTTGGTGTTTTGACTATTATGTGACGGGAGGTGTTTCTTTTCTGGTCCAATCTATTTGGAGTTCTGTAGGCTTCTTGTATGCCTATGGGTATCTCTTTTTTTAGGTTAGGGAAGTTTTCTTCTATGATTTTGTTGAAGATATTTACTGGTCCTTTGAGCTGGGAGTCTTCACTCTCTTCTATACCTATTATCCTTAGGTTTGATCTTCTCCTTGAGTCCTGGATTTCCTGTATGTTTTGGACCTGTAGCTTTTTCCGCTTTACATTATCTTTGACAGTTGAGTCAATGATTTCTATGGAATCTTCTGCTCCTGAGATTCTCTCTTCCATCTCTTGTATTCTGTTGGTGAAGCTTGTATCTATAGCTCCTTGTCTCTTCTTTTGGTTTTCTATGTCCAGGGTTGTTTCCATGTGTTCTTTCTTGATTGCTTCTATTTCCATTTTTAATTCCTTCAACTGTTTGATTGTGTTTTCCTGGAATTCTTTCAGGGATTTTTGTGACTCCTCTCTATGGGCTTCTACTTGTTTATTTATGTTTTCCTGGAATTCTTTCAGGCATTTTTGCGATTCCTCTCTGTAGGCTTCTACTTGTTTATTAATGTTTTCCTGTGTTTCTCTAAGGGAGTTCTTCACGTCTTTCTTGAAGTCCTCCAGCATCATGATCAAATATGATTTTGAAACTAGATCTTGCTTTTCTGGTGTGTTTGGACATTCCATGTTTGTTTTGGTGGGAGTATTGGGCTCCGATGATGCCATGTAGTCTTGGTTTCTGTTGCTTGGGTTCCTGTGCTTGCCTCTCGCCATCAGATTATCTCTAGTGTTACTTTGTTCTGCTATTTCTGACAGTGGCTAGACTGTCCCTATAAGCCTGTGTGTCAGGAGTGCTGTAGACCTGTTTTACTGTTTTCTTTCAGTCAGTTATGGGGACAGAGTGTTCTGCTTTCGTGCGTGTACAGGTCTTCAGCTGTTCCTGTGGGCCTGTGTCTTGAGTTCACCAGGCAGGTCACTTGCAGCATACAAGTTGGTCTTACCTGCGGTCCCGAGGCTCAAGTTCGCTCGCGGGGTGCTGCCCACGGGCTCTTTGCGGCGGCAGCAACCAGGAAGACCTGTGTCGCCCCTTCTGGGAGCTTCAGTGCACCAGGGTTCCAGATGGCCTTTGGTGTTTTCCTCTGGCGTCCGAGATGTGTGTGCAGAGAGCAGTCTCTTCTGGTTTCCCAGGCTTGTCTGCCTCTCTGAAGGTTCAGCTCTCCCTCCCACGGGATTTGGGTGCAGAGAACTGTTTATCCGGTCTGTTTCCTTCAGGTTCCGGCGGTGTCTCAGGCAGGGGTCCTGCCGCTCCTGGGCCCTCCCCTATGGGAACCCAGAGGCCTTATACAGTTGCCTCTTGGGCCAGGGATCTGGGCAGGGGTGGGCAGTGTTGGTGGTCTCTTCCGCTCTGCAGCCTCAGGAGTGCCCACCTGACCAGGCGGTGAGGTCTCTTTCCCACGGGGTCTGGGAGCAGAGAGCTGCTGCGGGCCGGGATCCGCGGGTGTGGGACTTCCGGTCTCACATTACTTTTAGAATATACTTCCTTATGTTGATGGTAATATATATGTTTTATACATATATTATATATAATGTACATATATCATTTATACATATATTTTATATACATATATGTAATACACACATATATGTTTGTGTGTGTGATTTGTTTCAATTAAGCTTTGTGATATAGAACATACAAATCCTGAAATATGTTTTCTCACAGGGTTTGTGCACAGTACCACAAAATATAAGGGAGTAGCAGGTTTGAGAATCCCTCTTATAGTAGAAATATATCTGACTCAAGACAGTAAACCTATTCAAAATGGTATCCCTACTTTTTAGAAAACATAAGCTGTGTATGGATTTTCTCAATTGTGATTGCTACCATTTCTTCAATATGCTTTTTATATAAAGTATGTAGGTAGCCTTGATCTATTGCCTTTGTCATATTTAATAGTTCTGAAAGTGAGATTTTTAACCCTACTGTGAAATCTCCCTATAGTATACAAATGGGATAACACCAGTAGAGTTCTGCTCCCACCTCAGAAAATATTACTCGATAGTTCCCTTTATAATGAAGATGAGTCCAAACGTATTTTTCTTGGTATCCCCAGTCTTAGGCTGACAGTCTTTTATTTATTCCTTCTGCCCACTGTACACAAATCTCCTTGGTGTACAGTGTGAAGATATGAATATGCACAAGTAACTATATATGTGGTTCATGTGCATGAGAACATACAAACAGGCATTGTGGGTATTCCAGACAGAAAAGGTTTAGAAGAGGGAGAGAAAGGGGTTCAAGTAACAATAGTTCAGAAAATAAATAAGAAAACATTGATCTTTTCTATTAATGTTAGTAAGATAATTATTAAGAATACATTAAATAAAACGACCAAGCCATTTTCCTGTACAAAAGCATAAGGGTAAAGCTATATTACTACAATCAACTCCAGATTAGTGTGTTGAGTGTCAGCCTAATTGATGAAGAAAGCATGAAGGCCAGGAACATGAACTCATGTGGCCCATAGAAGGCCAACTATATTGTAAGGCCTTGCTAGGGAATTATAAGAATAAATTAGAGTTAGGTTTATTAAAATTCTTCATAAGTACGTCATTCCAATGTGAGCTAATGTTTTAATCTCTAAGGTCATTTTCCAGTTTTGTTCCCAAGTTAATCAACCTTGTTTCAAGACAGAGACTAATGATACACGAATGGAAAAGCAGAAGTGTGGTAGTTGTCACAAAGAAATAGAGTGATAAAATCCAATCTTAGGGGCCTTGACCACGAAGCCAATCCTCTCAAAAAGAAACCTGGAGCTTGGGGCTAGAGAGTTCTGCAAGAAGATGGAGACCTACACCAAACACTTTCAGAAAGCAGAGGAGAGAAAACTACAGTGTCAATTACAGTTGAGGTGAACAAAATGTGCATATTTTAAAGCCCTGTGAGTAGGGGACATAAAAGATGGAGTTAAATTCTGAAGAGGAATATCTGAAGTACATTTAAGGGCTGAGGAGATAAAAGTCAAGCTCAGCCAAAAGCCTAAGGATTTGCCCTCAGGACAGGCTCAATCCAAACACAGGCTGAGTGGACCTACCAGGCTCAGCCCTTGATAAAACATGAAGTTAGGTGCTTGATTCTTCCCTTGACCTACATAAGAGGAACTCAAAACACAAAATGCCAAAGCATCGCATCCAGGCAAAATTCACTGAAATTTAGAAAACTTATTTTCATGACTTAGAGCTAACAAGATAAAACAGGAAACAGAAAAAGAGTCACTTCTGATGTGGACTTTGAAGTAAAGAAGTTTTGGGTGATAGATACATTAGTTAAATATGTGAAAAGCTAGCAAAATAAAAGAATGTAGAATTGTGCTATTGCATTAAAATCTACTTTTAAAAACAATTAGTATTCTACAACTTGAAATATCGCATCTTAAACTGTCAGGATAAGACCCCCAAATTAGTCACTTTCCTTATTACTTCAATGAAGTGCCTGACAAAAGCGAGGGCATGGAAAAGGTCGATCTGGGCTTAGAACCTGAGGTAAGGAAGTCATAAAGGAGCTCAAGGCATCCGGCCACATGGTAGCTACAGGCAGGAAGCAGAAAAATATCAACGTTGGTACTTAGCCTACTTTCTCCTTTGTCTTCAGTCTGGGACCTCAGTCCTCTAAATGGTGCCATCCACACTCAGGGTGAGTACTCCCACTTCGAGTAATCTAATCTAGAAACAGCCTCACAGGTATGCCCAGAGGTATGTCTCCTGAATGAATCTACATTGTGTCAAATTGACAGCCAAAATTAGCAGTCATCAACAATATCAATGACAAATTAGATCCAGCAGAGAGCTAGCAAGCTGTAAGAGAGACAATAGCAAGAAAGCAAGAAGGAAGGAAGGAAGGAAGGAAGGAAGGAAGGAAGGAAGGGAGGGAGGAAGGAAGGGAGGAAAGAAGGAAGGAAGGGAGGAAGAAAGGAAGGAAGGGAGGAAGGAAGGAACTGATGTACAGAGAGGAGAACGAATAGGTACGCCTATTAAAGTGAAAGAGACTTATGAAATCTGCTCAAAATGTATCATTGTACTTTTAAAGAGAAGAAAGGCAATAGGGAAGTAGTTTCCCACTCTTGGCCCAAGCCAAGTGCTATGAAATAATAGCAAAGAGGTATTCCAGATGGTCAGGGCTTGCCAAAGCCAATAATGGATATCAAGACTGATTAAAGAAGTTTAAGGCAGGATAAGGACAAAGCCACATAGCACTGTGCTATAAAGCAATATGTTAAAAGTAGTTAAATTCCCCAAAACAAAAGAAATGAGCCTTAAAAATAGAAAAGGGGGGGGGGAATCACAGTATTGTCAAAGGAGAAACAATGTGGTTTTCAACTTAGTTCTTGAAGGAAATAATGAAAGCCATACATGTCAGGATAATATTATGAAAGTGCTAAAAGAAAAAAGAGAAGCCATCTCAGAATTCTGTATCTGGTGAAAATCTATTCTTCTAAGTAAAAACAAAATACAGAGAAACAAAAACTAAGAGGCTTCACTAGCAGCTGGTCTACACTCAAATGAACAGCAAAGGAAAATTTCACACAAACCAAAATGATCACAGAGGGAAGAGAGAATACCTAGGCACGAAGGACAAAGGAAGAAACACTGCACAGATGACCAAAAGTGAGTTTGGGGTCTATAATTATGAGATTTTCTGATGCTTAAAATTCATCAATGACTAAAATGTCTAAATCATCCAAAAAGCCAGAAAAAGCAATAAATGGTGGATACATTTCTAGAAACACTAAATAGTGATATGCTAAGTTTCAAGATAAAGGCTAAAGTAATCATTTGTAATGTCAAAGATATGCATTGCAGCTTCTAAGTTAATCATTAATATAGTGATTACATGCAAAATTAATAAATGAATAACTAAAATGGAAAATGTAATTAGTTTACAAGAAAAAAAGAAGAGAAAAGAAAATAGAAAATAAGAAGAAAGTGGCAAGATGGAGGTATATACATAAACACAGTACTAATTTCATTAAAGATAAATGGATTAAATTTTCCAAGTTAAAAAAGCTCTCTAATGCTGACAAGAGACAGATAATGATATGTCAGAGTGATGTACTCATGTCATCAGCAAAGCATGAAGTCAAGATGAAGAGTTCCTCACAATGAGTGTGACTCTGTCCTCCAGCAATAGCCTCTGTGTTGATTTTTAAATACATTATGACACTCTTAGGACTATAACACAACATGTCATCCTGTTTTTCATATTACACATAACTGGTAGTCAACCAGTGTTTTAAGAAGCTATTTTGGAAGTCAAGGATAGATGCATTGTCCCCTATACCACAGCTCCACCTGCCTCCCAGGAAGCCTGCTCTAACCTAGACACCTACCTCCTGAGAGGTCTGCTCCAACCTGGGACACCCAGGCCAGTCAACACCAGAGACAACTGGATGGCAAATGGCAAGTGCAAGACCATAATCAACAGAAGCCAACATCAGAACACAGCTCTTTTACTATATCAAGCATTGGAAATCCTAACATACCCAAAGACCAAGACTTAAATCTTATTTCATGAAGATGATATAGGCCTTTAAAGAGGATATCAGTAATTCCCTTAAAGAAACAGAAAGAAACACAGTCAAACAAGTAGAAGCTCTTAAAGAAGAAACAAATAAATCCCTTCAAGAAACACAGGAAAATACCATCTGGTAAAGGAAATGAATTAAATATACCCAGATCTAAAAACGAAAACTGTAAAAATAAGTGTTGACAACCCTGGAGATGGAAAACCCAGGAAAGAGAAAAGGAACTACAGATACAAGCATCATCAACAGAATACAAGAGATAGAAGACAAAATTTCAGACATAGAAGATACCATAGAAGAAACTGATAAATCTGTCAAAGAAAATGCCAAATGTAAAATGTTCCCAGCTCAAAACATCTAGGAAATTTGGGACACTATCAAATAACCAAACTTAAGAATAATAGGAATAGAAGAGGGTGGAGATTCCCAGCTCAAAGAGCCAGTAAACATCTTCCACAAAATCATAGAAGAAAACATTCCTAACCTAAAGAAAGAGATGGCAATAAACGTACAAGAAGACTACAGAACACTAAATAGATTGGACCAGAAAAGAAATTCCTCCTGCCATGTAATAATCAAAATACTAAATGTGCAGAACAATGAAAGAATATTAAAAGCTGCAAGGGGAAATGGCCAAGTAACATATAAAGGCAGACCTATCAGAATTACACCTGACTTCGCTACAGAGAGAGTCTAAAAGCCAGAAGATCCTGGACAAATGTCTTGCAGAACCTAAGAGACTGCAGATGCCAATCCCAACTACTGTACCCAGTAAAACTCTCAATTACCATAAATGGAGAAACCAAGATATTCCGTAACAAAACCAAATATACATAGTAGGCGTACAGCTCAGTCTCCATGTGGGCCCCCAACAACTGGAGCAGAGACTCTCCTGAAAGCTGTAGCCTGACTGTGGGATCTCTTTTCCCAACAGGGCTGCCTTGTCTGGCCTCAGTGGGAGAGGCAGGATTGATACCCAGGAGGGCTTTAATTTCTCAGAGGAGAAGGGGTTGGGGATGGCAGAAGGGGTTAGGGGATGGGAAAAGGGACTCTGTGAGGGGAAACCTGGGGGAACAGTGTTTGAAAGATAGATAGATAGTATTTTGTATTAAAAAATCATAGATAGTATTTTGGATAAAAAAAATCATATGTCTATGAGGCTAGAAAGATATTTCAGTAGCCAAAAATACATGCTGCTCTTGTAGAAGGCCTGCATTCAACTTTGAGAACCAACATCATCTGGTTTATAACCACAGGTTTTTCTGGCTGCATAGAATCCAACACCTTCTGACCTCCACCAACACTTACACTGATATCCAAATAGCCACACACACATATGATTGAAATAAAGTAAATATTCTTTAAAGAAATAATTGATTAGAAAGCAAAAAGGAAGAAAATCAGACTGAGTTGTGTATGTGTGTGTTCATGTGTACATGTGTATGTGAATGTGTACATATGTGTGTGTACATATGTGTGTGTGGTATGTGTGTGCATATGTACATGTCCGTGAGCATGTGTATGCATTGTATGTATGTATGTATGTATGTATGTATGTATGTATGTATGTGTGAGCATATGCGCGCGTGTGTGTGTGTGTGTGTGTGTGTTTAGCCTTTTACACCATTTTCACAGTGCTTATTTTATGGTACTTTATTTTTAAAACATGTCAAAGCACCCATGATGTATACACCACACAGCTAGCATCCAGTGTCCACCCTCCACATACATGCAAGTCTCTCATCTGCCTTGAGAAGAAAGGTCACAGCCCACAGAACTCCAGAACTCAGCCAGAGAGAGAGTGAAATGATATTGGAGACATACAAATAGAAGAATGAAAAGATGAGGATTGACTTTAAAGAAAGAAGTATGGTTTCTTCTTTAGAAAACAGAGGAAAGGTCAAGAAACACAGTAGTTAGGCTATCTTTTAGACCTTTATCCAAGGTTGACCCTTTCAGTGCCAGCAGAGGCAGATCAAAGGAATTAAGTGGGCAATGAGAGGTTAATGCAGAAGCAGATAGTGCTAATAAGCTCCAAGGGGCCCATTTTACCAAGGTTCTGTTAATCTGCAGCGGCCTCGCTCATTCTCTGAGTGTCAGTGTTCCACACCAATTACGGATTTCTGAAGGGTCACCCAAGCAAAACTGTGCCCTTAATATGTAAGCCGACACTGCTGTGACTAAGATTGCTATTGGACTGCAACAAATCTCCATGATCTTGATATTTGAAAATCCAAATAGATGGTTTCCATAGAAATGAATAAAAACATTTTCAAATTACTTATTCAGGATTAATCCACTGTAGCTCTGCAAAGCAAATACATTTGATGAGGCTCAGTAAAGCAGCCAATGAAAAATAAACTAAGATTGTCCAATAAGGTGATTCCAATCACTAATAGGAAATATCTAGGCACAGTTAAAATATGGGTTTAGACAAAGCGTTGCTTTTTAATTCCAAGTGTATAGATCCATAAAATTAATTATTGGAAATGCCATAAAGTTTATCAGATGTGGTTCTAAACAGAGGAAAAGAACAAAGACTACACAGTCACTAATATTTCTATCCGGTTTTGAGTCAGTTGTGCCCTAGCTGGGTTGACTTGGGCTGGATAAAGTCTTCTTTTCCAGCCTTGGTGTCATCAGTTGCAAAATGGGAATGACAGGGCTTTGCTCTTGCCCTAATCAATAGTTTTGTATTTTCCACATCTGGAAAGACGAAGGAGTGCTTTCAAGACCATTGTTAGTAAAGAAAAGAAATAAGTCTTTGAATCGTAAAGCTGGCCTCATGGCCTCGAATAGATCCCTTTGTAGTGTTGTGCTGTTTCTATGTAGCAGGCCAAGCTACAAAGCTGGGGACTCTTGAAGGAATCAAAGCCAAAGTAATTTGTTTTCAAATGTTGTACTGCTTTAAGTCTACACACATACACAGATGATGATGATGACAATGTTTAGTTTTAAGACTTTCACTTTGTTAAATATTGCAAAATATTTACAACGATAGCATATATGCCAAAATGTTAAGTGGAGTTTTTTTTTCTATTGTCCCAAATTTAAATTTGTTCAAAGTCTTTGGAACTACAGACTAGATATTTAGCACCAATATGTGTTAGTTTAGATTCTCTGAGAATCAAATACCAAGACGAGGATAGAAATATAAGAAATATGCTGAGCGGGGTGTGTCTATTAAGAAAGAGAGTGTACTGATGGAGACAGGATAACCCTGAGAATGCCATCCTGACCTGAGTCCTCTGAAGGAGAGAGAGAGAGAGAGAGAGAGAGAGAGAGAGACAGAGAGAGACAGAGAGAGAGAGAGACAGAGACAGAGACAGAGACACAGAGACAGAGACAGAGAGACAGAGACAGAGAGAGAGACAGAGAGAGAGACAGAGAGAGAGACAGAGAGAGAGACAGAGAGAGACAGAGAGAGACAGAGAGAGACAGAGAGACAGAGAGAGATCTGGCTATGAAGGTACTGAGCCTACAGCAAAACTCGGAAGCCAGTGGGGAGTCTCAGAGGTCCTATATGTAGTAAAACTAGCTTTATTTTATTGTCCATATTGTCCTCTGTTACCCAATCAAGTATTGGTTAGGAGCAGCACATGGGGAGCATGTCTTTGGTGTAAATGTGACTATGGATTCAGAGCAAGTAGCTGGAATTGTCAGCAAAATGTGAAAGACATCTGAACACACGTTTTCATGGGCGGTGCAGCAGACTGTCTCTGAGAATCGTAAACTCTAAGAGTGGCTAAGAAGCAGGTAAACAGATTCAGTGGCTCTCTTCACCTCTGTTCTATTGCTGAGCTGGCACACAATAACCAGGACAACTCATAAAAGAGAGCACTTAATTGAGGTTCTGCTTACGGTTTCAGAGGCTTAGTCCTTGATCATCATGATGGCGGGCAAACACCGTGAGACACATGAGAGCTTACATTCTGATCCACAGACAGGAGGCAGAGAGTTCATTGAAAACGCTTTGGGTTTTTGAAAACTCAAAGACCATGCCCGGTGACATGCATTCTCCAACAAGACCGTACATCTTTATCCCTTGCAAACAGCTCCACCCACTAGGGACTAAGTGTTAAGCATATGAGCTCATAAGGGTCATGATCATTTAAACCACCACAGTAGCTACAACCTTTAAGCGCTTTGTTTGTTTGATTTTAAGAAAAAGTCTCACTCTGTAACATAGGCTCACTTTGAACTCCCTATGTAGCCCAAATTGGCTTCAAACTCATGGAGCTCTTCTTGCTCCGGACTCTGCAGTGCTGGGATTAAAGCTGCCACATCTGGTAACCTTCAAGTGCTTCTAAAAGCAAAGACTGATTAGAGAAAGATCATCATAGGAAATTTGTAAATTGAAAGGTGCTGGAATATAACGAAACTGTAACCATGAGCTTTTCAACCCAGCCTCTTTATTCTCAAAATAATGACTCTGAGACTAATTACTGATTCATAAAGGCCTAGGCTAAAAGTTTCGCCTCACTCCCCAACTAGCTCATAATGGATACAACTTGTTTAAACTACTCTATGTTCTCCATATGGTTTGGTACCTCGCCTTCTATTTCATACATCCATCTCCTCAGAGATCGGAGCAAATCTCCCCCATGCCTGACTCTATCCAAGAATTCCATCTCTCTCCCAGATGTCCCACCTTCTATTTCCTGCCGAAGTGTATTGGCCAATCAGCTTTTTTATTGACAGCTGATGCTTCCCTATAGTACCTGACAGATTCTCTCTACATTTCCCCATTTTAGTCTAACAAGAGGCTCTTTCTCTTTCAATAGTAGACTATAAACAATGATAAAATTATGAAAATTATCAGATAAGATTATATTCACACTGTCCAGTCAATTATGTATTTGACAACCTTGGAAAAGCACTCTACTATCTATCCTATCTTGGTGAGTTCAGAATTCTGTACCTAAATCAATTTCTACCATAACTTGTGTTACCAACCTAAAAACAACTTAAACCTTAAAACATTTTCATAAATACTCAACAACTTAAGCTTAACTATGAGACTATAGGTATCTAGTCTTCAACCTAAGAGACCTAAGAAGGATTAAATATTAGCTGAGTATGCAGGAAGTATAGGCAAGCAGCTCCCAAAACTATAGAAATGACAGAGAAAGCTGGCTACCTGGACAGTCCCCAGAATTTCTCTGTGTCATTGAGGCATCCACATTCAGCCTCCTGGCACAGAGTATCTGACAGACATTTCTATGAATCAGGAATTATGAAGGACTACTTACTCTGCCTTGGCGAAGTTTGGCAGTCAACTTTCCCGCATCTTATTTATCCAGTTTGGACAACATACTGTTAGCAGCTGAAGCAAGGGTAGTTTCTTGCCCAGTGCCATTTTAGAAGCAAACTCCATATGGAGGTTCTTAAACGCTCATCATCCTTCTTAAAGTAGAATGAAGGTGCTGCCAAGAACAGTTATGTCTTATTATCCAAAGGGGTTAGGAGTTAATGAAACACTTTAAGTGTCATACTCTATGGATCTATCGTGTATCTGAACAGGTAAACATTGCCTGTTTTTAGTTTGTTTTTAGTTATTTACTATTTGTTCAACATTGGAAGCATCTTATTGTAATTAACTAGACTAGTATCTAACATAAGTATGAGTTTGATTGGCTTACTATTAACTTGCATTTCTTAAGTACCCTAAAGTTTATAATGGTAGCTATTAAGGACTGTAACTTCATATTGTATTTTTTAAATAAAATTGCATAGGTCCAATACCCTAAAAAATAATTGAAACAGATACAAACGTGTGTGTGTGTGTGTGTGTGTGTGTGTGTGTGTGTGTGTAAAATGTTACAATAAAATATAACCTTGATTTTGTATCAAATGCAAAGATCTATACCAAGGTAAGCAAATATCCCCTTAATTTTTTTTTGTATCAATGTACAAAGATCTATACCAAAGTACCAATATTTGGCTTGCTGATGTTCTTTGGTCTACCAGTAGATTCAACAATCAACCCTTTATCCTATTATTTTTATATCCTCCCCCCTTTTATTCTTTTTATCTCTTCTCCTTCCCTTTCTCTCTAACATTAGATTGGAGAGAAAGAAGGATAGAGGAAAGAGAGAGAAATCCCTGAATCCAACCTCCCTTGTTTTGTTTCCTCCCTGTCCAAGACTGTAACCACTTGTAACCACGCCCTTAAACTATGACAGACATCCACCATCCACTGAACAACCAGGTAACCACGCCCTTAAACTATGACAGACATCCACCCTCCCTTGAACAACCAAAAACCATCCATCACATCTCTTGAAAATGGAACCATCACTCTCCTAAAATTGCTTCCTGCTAATTTGGGGCATCATTTTGAGGGGGGCTTAAAAATTGGAATGTTGGTCAGTTTTAAGAAAGCAAGCTGTGGCATTCGCTGTCCAGCCTCTGCATGCTGAGAAAGTTCAGGGCCTAAGCGAAGCCCTGACTAGAATAGTCTCTGATGCTGGATGATCTAACGAACAATTTCAAAATTGTCTGCTTGCACATTTTTGATGCACTGAGGTAATCTGAGGTAGGATCACCTTGGCTACTTGTCTTCCTTGGCATTTGGTCCTTTTATCTGCAAACATATAACCTTTCGAAGATCTTCTACATTCCTGCATTGACATGAATATGAAACGTGTAGTGTGCATAATTAAGTTAAGGTTGCTTCTCTTCTCTCTGTTCAGGCAGATAAGGCATCCATCTTTTTATGTTAGTTTGGGTTGTACAACCAAATTATAGTATAAATTTTTTGTCTGTATCACTTGAACATGGTAAGTCTTGAGGATTCTGTTGCCAACAAGATTTATTGGCTATGCACAGCTGAAATCTGACTGGAGACATTTTCATGTTTCCCTTTAGGAAAAGCTGTTTCCCTTTAATTTTGATCTCATCTAATTATAATTTTAATTTTGATCTCTTATGTTTTAGAGCAGTTTGCCAAAATACTTGTTTTCATTTGTTTGGTTGGTTGTTTTATTTGTTTTGTTGTTGTTGTTTTAGGTCTTTCCTGAGTTTTCTATCTTATCTATTGAAGTTGCTCAGGCTTTGATATCTGGGTTATTAGTGTTTATATCCAGAGTCATGTTGTTTAATTGTTCTGCAGATGAGTTTCTCCACTGTTGACCTGAATGGCTGACTTGAATTTGATTCATTCAATTCCTGACAAGGGGTTAACTTGTTTATCTTTGTTGATCTACATTTACTAATCTAGTACAGGCCTTTGCCACACCTTCTGGATATTCCAAAAGTGCTGAGGTCTCCATTTTGGGTTTTCTCTGGAAATAACTTTTTTTTTCTAGGAATACCTTGTCCGCAATCCCTTTTAAAATGGCCTTATTTGCCATAATTAAAATATTTGACAGTTTAGCTTTCCTTAAAACCTTTAGAGGCAACTTTTTCTATTAAAGTTTCATCCTTAAATTTTTTAAACCTAGCCCTTCCAATACCATTTAAATTCTTCATACTCTTGTGGGTGTCTAGCATCTATCAGCATTTGTTGAACAGTAATCGGCTAAGTAAAGATTGGTTTTTAACAAACTTTGACTGACTTTCCTGATTTTCACAATATGGTGGTGCTGCAGGCTCTGATCTATTTCCTCTCTATCTCAGTATCATCCTCAATTTTATTTGTAAACTTTTGTAAGTTTTCTTCTAAGGCCTATCTCCATTTTTCTTTATTTTCTTCTTGTTGTATTTCTGTTATCTTGCATTTTCTTCATTGTTATTCATAATTTTTCTAATATTTCTTCCACAGCCTGTCTCCATTTTTTCTGTATTTTCTTCTTGTGTCTCTAAAGCATCCCCCCACTTTGAGAAGGCATAAGAAGCTATCCGACTTTCAGGGTTAAAATGAGGATTACCAATGTGACAGTAATGATAACTGCTAATGTGTCAGTTCCAATTAGGTCATTTAGGTCTTTCCCTTTTGTTTCTGTCCTTAAACTGTTTAAAATTGCATTCTACAGAGTCTGAAAGTTTTGTTCATTATGCCTCTCATCTTTATGCTCCGTACTTCTTTAAATTTATTTAATTCTTTCTCTAAGGACTTCATTTTGTGAATTTTAAAGTATTTTTCCTGTGCTTATTTATACCCAGTTTCTTTTCCCTTTTATTGTTTTCAAATGTAATACTTTGCCAGTTCATAAGTTCAGAGATTTTTCTGTCCCATTGAAGCTCTGGGAAAATGTTCTTCTTGCCCCTCTGTGCGTTTTTAGGCTCCTCAGGCCATCACGTGTCTATGGCGGCTAACTCCATTTGTTCTAGCAGCCTGCCCTTGCTGGTTCTGGGCTGGAGGCACTATTTGCCTTTCTGTGAGAGGTAAGGCTCACAGGCATGCTTGGGTTCCAGCTGGGAGTCATGCCTGTAGCATTTACTATAAAATAGCCAGGATATGTTTTGTAGAGTGTGATATGTTGAGGTAGGAGGGGCTCCCTTCCTCCTGAGGTACTAGTCACACAAGGGATACAGTATGGAATAGAGTTTATTTAGGGCACGGGAAGAGGAGTTGAAGAGAGTAGAGGTAGAGAAAGAGTAGGGACAGAGAAGGAGAGAGAGGGAGGAAGGGAAGGGGAGGGGAGGGGAGAGGAGGGAAAGCTGGCCCACAACATTCGGAAGGAGGGATGGAAGGGGAAAGGAGAAAGGAATCAGGGAGAGAAGAGAGTCAGAGAGAGTGAAGAGTGGCCTCAGAGAGAGGGAGGTGTTTAGTTCCTTTTATAGCAAGCCCCGCCTACCTGGCTGTTGTTAAGTAATTGTTGGGCGGAGCTTAGAAGGAATGCTGACGGCAGCAGCTCTCTGCTCCCAAACCCCGTGGGAGAGAGCCCTCACCGCCTGATCAGGTGGGCACTCCTGAGGCTGCAGAGCGGAGGAGACCACCAACACTGCCCACCCCTGCCCACATCCCTGGCCCAAGAGGCAACTGTATAAGGCCTCTGGGTTCCCGTAGGGGAGGGCCCAGGAGCGGCAGGACCCCTGCGCCTGAGACACCGCCGGAACCTGAAGGAAACAGACCAGATAAACAGTTCTCTGCACCCAAATCCCGTGGGAGGGAGAGCTAAACCTTCAGAGAGGCGGACACGCCTGGGAAACCAGAAGAGACTGCACTCTGTGCACATCCAGACGCCAGAGGAAAACACCAAACGTCATCTGGAACCCTGGTGCACGGAGGCTCCCAGAAAGAGCGGCGCAGATCTTCCCGGTTGCTGCCGCCGCGGAGAGGACTTAGGCAGTACCCCACGAGCAAACTTGAGCCTTGGAACCACAGGTAGGACCAACTTTTCCCCTGCAAGAAACCTGCCTGGTGAACTCAAGACACAGGCCCACAGGAACAGCTGAAGACCTGTAGAGAGGAAAAACCACACGCCCGAAAGCAGAACACTCTGTCCCCATAACTGGCTGAAAGAAAACAGGAAAACAGGTCTACAGCACTCCTGACACACAGGCTTATAGGACAGTCTAGCCACTGTCAGAAATAGCAGAACAAAGTAACACTAGAGATAATCTGATGGTGAGAGGCAAGCGCAGGAACCCAAGCAACAGAAACCAAGACTACATGGCATCATCGGAGCCCAATTCTCCCACCAAAGCAAACACGGAATATCCAAACACACCAGAAAAGCAAGATCTAGTTTAAAATCATATTTGATCATGATGCTGGAGGACTTCAAGAAAGACATAAAGAACTCCCTTAGAGAACAAGTAGAAGCCTACAGAGAGGAATCGCAAAAATCCCTGAAAGAATTCCAGGAAAACACAATCAAACAGTTGAAGGAATTAAAAATGGAAATAGAAGCAATCAAGAAAGAACACATGGAAACAACCCTGGACATAGAAAATCAAAAGAAAAGACAAGGAGCTGTAGATACAAGCTTCACCAACAGAATACAAGAGATGGAAGAGAGAATCTCAGGAGCAGAAGATTCCATAGAAATCATTGACTCAACTGTCAAAGATAATGTAAAGCGGAAAAAGCTACTGGTCCAAAACATACAGGAAATCCAGGACTCAAGGAGAAGATCAAACCTAAGGATAATAGGTATAGAAGAGAGTGAAGACTCCCAGCTCAAAGGACCAGTAAATATCTTCAACAAAATCATAGAAGAAAACTTCCCTAACCTAAAAAAAGAGATACCCATAGGCATACAAGAAGCCTACAGAACTCCAAATAGATTGGACCAGAAAAGAAACACCTCCCGTCACATAATTGTCAAAACACCAAACGCACAAAAGAAAGAAAGAATATTAAAAGCAGTAAGGGAAAAATCTCAAGTAACATATAAAGGCAGACCTATCAGAATCACACCAGACTTCTCGCCAGAAACTATGAAGGCCAGAAGATCCTCGACAGATGTCATACAGACCCTAAGAGAACACAAATGCCAGCCCAGGTTACTGTATCCTGCAAAACTCTCAATTAACATAGATGGAGAAACCAAGATATTCCATGACAAAACCAAATTTACACAATATCTTTCTACAAATCCAGCACTACAAAGGATAATAAAGGGTAAAGCCCAACATAAGGAGGCAAGCTATACCCTAGAAGAAGCAAGAAACTAATCGTCTTGGCAACAAAACGAAGAGAATGAAAGCACACAAACATAACCTCACATCCAAATATGAATATAACAGGAAGCAATAATCACTATTCCTTAATATCTCTCAACATCAATGGCCTCAACTCCCCAATAAAAAGACATAGATTAACAAACTGGATACGCAATGAGGACCCTGCATTCTGCTGCCTACAGGAAACACACCTCAGAGACAAAGACAGACACTACCTCAGAGTGAAAGGCTGGAAAACAACTTTCCAAGCAAATGGTCAGAAGAATCAAGCTGGAGTAGCCATTCTAATATCAAATAAAATCAATTTTCAATTAAAAGTCATCAAAAAAGATAAGGAAGGACACTTCATATTCACCAAAGGAAAAATCCACCAAGATGAACTCTCAATCCTCATCTTCGATTGGTTTATATACAAGTGTGCAATTTCTAGGCTTGAAAGTAAAATGATGCTATCTGGTGCTGGATAGAGGAGCCTTATTTTTTATTATGGCAGCTTGCTATTTTTGTAACATGGTGATTTGGTTGAACACAATAAAGTACAGTAGTAACTGATCTCCCCCTCTTCCTGGATGAGTGAGGAGATGATTAAATGTTGATGTCAGCATCCATGAGCATATTCAGATGAGCTTCTGCTTCTTTTGAAAAGGATGCTGTGTTTGATTGTGGTCCGAAGCTTTGAAGCACTACTTGGCATCTCCTTCCTTGGAGGTCTCACTGTTTAAACATAACAGATTTGATAGCTTGTTGGTAAGGTGAGGTCCAGCTTGTCTCCACTAGGTCATCTTCATGTGAATCCGGTGGTTATACGGTTTTGTTCTAGGGATATTTCATTTTTTTAATAACGGTTTTAGCTGACATTCATGGAGAGAATGAATCCTTAGAACTGTGCCACTAGTGAAAGGAAATCCTGTCTAGAGTATGTTTCTTTACAAAACTGTGTCACACCATCCTTTGGGCCCTCTGCTGGAAAAGTAGAATCAAGTCTCAAATAATGCCTTTTAAATTGTATCCTCTAGTATTATAGATGTAGAACAGTACTGTATCATACCTCTGTGGATATAAAATAGCTTGTACCTGCTTTATGATACGTAGTAGTGACCGTGCTTTATCAGAGCTGTTTTTAATGATGTTGCTCAGAATGTTTTCTTTCCAGATGATGATTGAGAAGCTAATTTAAAAAAAAATGGTGCCAGGTACCACAAGAGTAACAGAACTGTGCTGTTTTCTCGGGTTTTGTTTTTTTACTTTTTTTTTTTTAATGGAGTGTGCCTGATGTCTCTACAGTTTTGTTCAGATGACTGCAGAACCTGGAAAAGCTGTTGCTGCTGTTGATGCATAACACACTGCTATTATTGGTCTTTTTATATAAATATAAATATATATATATATATACAGATATATAATTTGAATTTTTTGAAACTTTACCTGTGCTGTCAACTTTGGAAAAAAGTATCCTCGTTTACTGTGTTGAGTTGGCACTGTACAGAAATTAACAGCCATATTGGTCTAGAAATGTTGAACTTAAGTTTTTTCCATTTGTACAGGGGTAACACACTGTATTAAATATGTAAGGTCTTATATACGTGGGTTTGATTACAAAAACTAATAAAGTATTCTCTAAATTAAAAAAAAAGAATCAGCAGGGTCTTCCTGACAGTCTTTGTCGTCAAATGTTATAACTGTGAATTGATTTCTTTTTAAAAATGAATCGTTATTCTTTCAGTCAATTACTCCTTTTTGTTTCTGCAGCTTCAATTTTTTGCAGTGTGCACCTATTCTAAGTAAACAATAATGTAATTTGTAATCTTATGTCTTCCCAAAATATTGAATGCTTTATTGTCACTATAATAAAAATATCATAAAAGAAAAAAAAAAAAAGAAGGAATGCTGACAAAGCTTATGTGTCCCAGCTCCCAGCTCTAGGAAGCTTTTCTCCAATGGCCTGTTCAAGGCTCTGGTTCCCTGCTTGCTGTCCACTGTTCACAGGCCTCTGCTTGCTTTCCCTTAAAAGGATTTCGCCTTCTGTCTGTCTAGGAAACTGTCCATCTCTGGGAAGTGCTTGTTTGCTGCCTTTCCAGTCACTTTCATGACTTTTTGAGTTGTCTCAGCCCCTGTGCATGTTTAATGTGTCCCTTGTTTGACACCATTTACAACCACAGGCTTTTCCACCCATGCCCCAGTCCCCGAAATAATGACTCTGAAACTTAATCATATAAGAATAAACTCCTAGGCCAAATAAGCTTCTTCCCCAAATAGCTCATAACTCAATTAACCCATTTATTTTATTCTATGAGTGCTACATGGCTACTTACCTGGTCTCAGTTTCATGTGTCTGTCTCCTCAGACTTCAGTGTGAATCTCCCCTTCACCTGACTCTATCCCAAACTTCCAATCTCTCTCCTAGATGTCCTACCTCCTATTTTCTGGTCAGCTCATTGGTCAATCAGCTTTTTATTGACAGGTGATGCTTCTATATGCACATAAGAGATTCTACATAACATTCCATAAAATTCATGACCTGGGGGCAGTCTGTTTAAATGGTTGCTGAGATCTAGACTGCCTATCCATGGAACTAAATAATAGCGGGTTTGACAAGTCTTGCTTATAGAGTAGAAAGTTATAATGGCCTATAACATACCGTAGAGAAGCCTACAGGTAAAAATCTTTCTTTTGCTGTAAAAAATAAAAGTACATGTGCATGTATGACAGTGTGTGCATGTGTGTGTGCGTGTGAGTGTGTGTGTGTGCATGTGTGTGTAGTGTGTGTGTAGAGTGTGTGTGTGCATGTGTGTGTAGAGTGTGTGTGAGTGTGTGTGTGTGTAGAGTGTGTGTGTAGGTAATCACAATAACTATAGAAGAAGAGGTCATAGATTCCAGAGGAAGTACTAACAGAGACACAGTTGAAGTTGAGGTAGGACTGGTAGAAACACAATATATTCACATATAAAATTCTCAATAAATTTATTTTGAAAGTTAAAAAGAAAAGAAAATACTGATAGAATTCACTCCTAAAGTTTGTTCAAGCTAAAATGCAATTTTTCTTTTTGTTTTCTCTCTCTCTCTCTCTCTCTCTCTCTCTCTCTCTCTCTCTCTCTCTCTCTCTCTCTCTCTTGACTTTATGGGTATGGATGTTTTGCCTGCATGTATATCTGTGTATCACAAGCATCCTAGACACCCATAGAGGACATAGAGGATACTGCATTTCCTGGAATTAGAGCCACTATATGGGGCCTGGGAATTGACATTGAATTGACCTCGTGTCCTTCAGAAGAGCAACCAGTGCTCCTAACTTCTCTGGCTCCAAAATACAACTTTTCATCTTCATGGAAGCTTTATGGTTAAATCTTTGTAGCTAATCTCTAAAAAGCATAAAGACACAAGGGTCTGGGCCTAGCCCCAGATCCTTCATTTGAGAGCCCTCTTTCCCTGTTGAATTAAATAGGTCATTTACCAGCATTACCTTGCCTAGCTCATGTCACCCATTTCCTGCCCTCACACAATTTAACGAAGTCCAGATTATCACATCAGACACAAAACCAAAGAAAGAAGTCCACATGCCCAGGTCAAATCACAGAAACAAAAACAACATGAATGCCAGAACAGCATTCCTCCCATCAAATCCACTATCTCTATAGCAATGTTCTCTAATGAGAATAAATGATTTAGAAGAACACTCTAAAATCTTATCAAAAACTTAAGGAATATAAAGGACACAGACATTTCATTGAACTCCAAGAAGATAACAATAAGATTTTGAGTGATGTCCAAAAAAATTATGAATATGCAGTTAAGTGAGATTATGATAATAATTCAATACCTGAAAATTAAATACAATAAATAGAAACATTGATGAAAATAATTCTGTATCCCAATTAGAAAACTCAGGAAAAATTCTTAGAAGTAGAATGAATTAAGCAGAAAAATAGAATATCAAGACTCTACAATAAAGTAAAGGAACTAGACAAAATAACACACAGGAAATGTAGGACGCCATCAGACAACCAAATCTTCCAATTATAGGCATAGATGAGGGAGGATAACAGGTCAATGGCTTAGAACATATGTTTAACAAGATCATAGAAGAAAACTTCCCAAACTAAGAAAATATGTATACATATACAAGAAACACACAGAACTCCAACTAGACAAGATCTAAAATGAAACGCTCCACAGTATATTATACTTAAAATGTTAAATATACAGAAATATAAAAAATACTGAAAGCTGCAAGGGAAAAAATCCAAGTCACATATTAAGGAAAGCCCATCAGAGTGGCATTTAATTTCCTAGTGGAAAATGTGAAAGCCAAAAGAGCCTGGAGCAGTAGACTTTGAATTCTAAAAGACCGTAACTGCTAATAGACTACTATACCTAGCAACAATATCTACCACAGTTGAAAGAGAAAAAAAATTTTCTATGATACACACTTCCAAAAAAATCCATATCTAACAAACAAGAAAAAAATCACTAATAATACTGAAAGCAACACTTCAATCACACAAGTTGCTCCATATAAAAAAACTGAAGTCATAGCTTAACAAAATAAAGAGCACAACTAAGAATGCAACCAATTTAATGAAATACAAAGCACAAATAAAAATGTCAAACTAACTGAAGCTATATATACTTTCCAATAATAACTCTAATATTAATGACTCAAACTATCTAATTAAAAAGGTTAGCTGAATGAATTAAGAAAGAAAATCCAACTATCTGATGTCAACAAGAAACTCACCTTAGCTTTGAAGGTAGAGAACACAGTAAAATAAAAGAATGGAGAAAACTCTTCTAAGCAAATGGGATCAGAAGCAAACAGGCCTTGACATATTGATATCTGATAAAGATGACTTCAAATTAATATTATTCAAAAGAGACTAAGAAAGCTACTTCATTCTAAGCAAGAAATAAATTAATCATTAATAACACAATACCAAACATAGGTACAGAATTCTAGTGCATACAATTTCATTAAAAGCACATGGAAGAAATTAAAGATACAGATTAAACACAAGCTCAATCAATGTAGGTGATTTCAACACCCAACTTTCTTCAGTAGATTGGTTATCTGAAACAAAACAATAGGAAAAAACTCAGAATAAATAGCATCTTACATTGAGTAGTATCTACCAAATACTCCATCCAAATGCCAAGGAATATACATTCTTCAATAGTACATGAAAGCTTCTCTAAAATATACCACATGGTAGGTAACAAAACGAAGGAGAACTTAAATAATAAGTCTATGCATCATGTTCAACTATTATGTAATAAAAATTTTAATCCATAGCAAACAAAATTCCAATATGTATATAAACCCATGGAGATGAAACAACTCATCATTGAATGATGAATGTGTCAAAGGAAAAAAAATCAAGAAACAAATGGAAATATTCATGGAACTAAATGAAGATGAAAACATAGCACAGAAGACCTCTGGAGCACATTTAAACCAGTCCTAAGAGACAAGCTTACAGACCTAAGTGAAATATTAACAGTGCAGGAAGAGCACAAATTAATTATTTAATGATGCATATCAAGAATTCGGAAAAATGGAAACAAACAAAACCTAAGCCCAGTAGGTGGCAAGCAATAATGAAAGTCAAAGCAGAGATTAATGAAATAGAACCAAAAGGATCAATGATTCTAAGAGCTGTTTCTCTGAGAAGATAAACAAGGTTGACAGACACTTGGACCAACTAACCAAACAAAAGAGATGACCCAAATTAACAGAACGGGAAATGAACAGGGAAACATTACAACAAACACCAAGGAAATACAGACTACTTTAAGTGAGTCCCCCAAAGAGCTAAGGAGTATATTTACCACAGGACCCAGTTATACCACTCCTTGGCGTATACTCAAAGGACTCAGCATCCTACTCCACAGACACTTGTTCAGCCATATTTATTCCCAATAGCTAGGAAATGTAAACAACCTAATTGTCGTTTAACAGATGAATAGATAGTGAAAAATGCGCTAAATGTACACAGTGGAGTATTACTCATATGTAAAGAAAAACAAAATCAAAATCTGCAAGTAAATGGATGGACCTAGAAAAGATTAGATGGAGTGAGGTAACCCAGATGCACAAAGACAAATAGCACGTCTTCTCTTTCATCTGTGATCCTATCTCCAAAGTCTTCAGATGTGAGAGTGCCACATGGAGTAAACATAGAGACAAGGAAAGTATAAAGGGACCATAGGTGTAGTTGGGGTTTGAGAGAACAGAAGGATTCAGATGTTATGAAGTGGGAAACAGAAAAATGGGGAGAGGGTTCCAAGTGGGAAAGAAGGAAGTTGGTCAATACAGAAGAAAGGATAGAGGACAAAATAACACGGTTGCTTGATAAAGCCTCAAGGAATCATATTATTTTATATTTACCTAAAATTATACATAATACATAAGAATCTGTATAAACATATGTACACATACACATATATGCATGTATAATATCTTAAAGGAAGTTAAGACACTTGGGCTGACAATTTCCCCACAAAAATTATAGACTAACAAAAACCCAAGTACCAGACACAAGGAATGTCCTCTTGAAGGTTTGGTCAGGCTATTGCAAGTGATTCATAAAACAATATGGATTGTCAGTGCAACCCTTGGTTTCCTCTCAGGGGGTTGAGGTGCTGCATCCCTATTTCGGAAGATATCACACACACTTTCTAAGACACACAATTCAGATGACTCAAGATGGATCTGACTTGAAAGCTCCTTTCCTAAGGTCAAGCTTCCATAGTTCCAGAAATTCCTACACGATCTGACAAGGGAGGGAAGCAGTTAAACAGTCCTGCTCAGCAGCAACACCTAGGAACCACAGTTACAGCATGGCAAATGCACAAAAAGGGGAGTGGCCATAAGTGAGGGTGGCAACCAACAGCTGTCTGATAGATTGATGGTCTGCTGAACAAGAGGGAAATCATGCCTGGCACTAGAAACCTAGTCAACCTCCTGGAGCTAGTGAGATCACGGACCTTAGGAAAGGATCTGCTATCTCCACTTTGCCAGAGCAGAACAATTCCTGACGACATTCTAAATCTTCGTCCATACCTCATCACGGAAGCATCTCTTTACAGGGAATGGAGAAAATCACAGAAAACCACAAGTGGACACGATGCAGAGACTGAGGGGAGCCCAGTCACAGTGGATAGATCTACATCACAGTTCCTGCAAATGCAAGGCTCAGGAAATATCACAGAAAATCAGGAGGAGCTGTAAGAATATTATAGTAGTAATGGAGTGTGTGTGACAGTATTTCCTACACACAGCTACAGAGACAAGACAGGAACTATGGCAGTGTCAGTAGACCAGTAGACATGCTAAAATAGGAAGGAGACAGTCTCACCCTCTCCCAGTTATGAGCCCCCCCTGTTGATTATCTGGTATCAAGTGGTCAGCCCAGAAACTATACACATACAAATAAGAAAAATGGATTCAGAAACTTATATTTACATACTGTTCATGTCTATGTGAAGCAAAATAATAATAAAAAAGAAGCTATCAGTTTGGGGGTAGGCACTGGAAGGGTTAGAGAGGCTGTAACTGGGAAGGGATAAAATAGAAGGGTAGTAATTCTATTTGACTTTAAAATGTATTATTTAAAAATAGCTCAAATGATACAACAAAAGAGATGAAAATAAAAGCTAAAAACTATTGGAAACGATTAAGCAATTCCCATGTGGAAAATTGATCTTGAAGTGGATCTTCAGGAATGTGTAGAATTTCTTAAGCATTCCATAAACTGGTATCAAGCCTAATTGTTGCAACACACAAGTTCTCTTCCATACATTTGCACTGAAATTCACAAGTTGAATAAATATTTAAAATTAAAACCAATGGCACAACTTCAGTTCTTTAAAAAGAGTCCCAGTGAGACACACAATGCTCTCTTTGATCAATTTAGACATATACCCAAAGAGAAAGAGCAGTTGTACCCAGTACCATATTCCCTATCACTTGAAAGTCCAGCTTGTACTGCATGCCCGCAACACACTGTGACTAGCATTACTACCCTTCATAAACATACTGGGATGGAGAAATTGATTCCAAAATTTCCTTAAAAAATAAAATGTGAATTAAGTGAAGCATGCACAGGCATAAAAACTACAATACTGATGAAAGAAATCAATTACCCAAATATTAAATAAATGGTATATTCTTGGATCAATAAACTCTAGGAGGTACAAACAATAACATATTACATTAACAATTAACATATTGGTTGATTACAATTCCTATCAAAATCCCAGGATTTGGGGTGAGAATGTGGGGTGAATATGATCAAAATATATTACTTGAAATTCTCAAATACTTAATAAAAATTACTTTTTAGGATTCCAGGATTAAGTATAGGCATAGATTAGATTATTAAAAAGGTCACATTACAAGACAAATGAGGTAGAATAAAAGACTGCTTTATATGAAAGAACAAAATGGGGGGGGGGGAGTTAACCCACCTGACTTGAGAGTTGCTTGCTTGCTTGCTCTTCTTTCATATAGTCCATCCCAACCTCAGTTTCATCTAATTTGTAATATTGCCATGGTAATAAACACTGGAAAATCCCAGACAGATAGACACTTGGGTGAAGGAAGCAGACTAGAGTATCCGTAGCAACCCCATGCATGCTCAGCTGCCTCTGCAGAGAGAGGCAAGAAGAATCATTGAAAGTGGAGCTACCCAGCACCGGAGGTTAACAAGAAAAGGAGCTCAAGGTTATAGCTCCCTCAAAGATTAACTCAAAATTATTCATGGCCTTAAATGGAAAATATAAAACAAAAATATTCAGGTTCTGAATTCAAGAGAAAAGGCTGTTTGTCACCAAAAGCAGGCTACACAAATCGAAGAGTGGATCATTTCAACATCAGAAAAGCAAAAAGCTTCTGTTTTGTTGTTGGGCCCTACCTTGGGGTGTTTCCCTTCCCCCTCGCTGAGCCTTTTAGCCTGCTATAGCAAGAAGTTGTTTACACCCTTGGCAGCTGCTCTTAGCCCCTGATTTGAGGCCGAGACTTTCCATGGCACCCTTCCTCCCCACCTAGCCTTCTAGCTTGTTGTTGTTAAGAAGTGGTTTATGCCCCTGATTTGGCCCTGGACTTTCCACCGCACAGACTTTTCCTGTTTTCTTGGTTGGGGGTTTTCACCTGCCTTGTTGTTTTTCCACTGCTTTTGCCTCGGGTATATAAGGAGATCTCAGAAACGCCTTGGTGGCACTCTCTGAAAACGGGTGACCCATGTACATGTTTTCTTTCAATCCTGCAGACCTATGCCCGATATTCACACACTGGTGACGCAGGCAACGTCATTTTGTGACCATCTCTGTAAAGACTAACGAGAGGCTGGAGAGATGGCTCAGTGGTTGGGCACTGGCTCCTCTTCCAGAGGACCTGGGTTCAATTCTCAGCATCCTCATGGTGGCTCACGATCATCTGTGACTCCAGTTCCAGGGAATATGATGCCCTCCTCTTGTTTCTACAGGCACTGCATGTACATGTTCCACAGACATAATATGCTAGTAAAACATGCATACACATCAAACAAATAAATCGTTAATATTGTTCAAAAAGAGAGCTAAACGCCAGGAGAAAAATGTTTACAAATCTCAAATACAGAAGAGGAATTTACAATAAACAAACTATCAAGATCCAAAACTAAAAACACAGATAACAGGACAAGAAAATAAAAAGAATGTACAAATTCTCTTCAAAATAAGAAAAATTTTATAAATATAAATATAGTATAACATATTAATGTAAATATAAAATTGTACATAAGCAAATTGGAGGAGACTCAGTCTCGCTAACTTTTAGAGAAATTAACTTAAAACCATGCTGAGACAGCATGACACACCTTTCACAGCAGCCAACACAGACTGTGAGTCATGAGTTTGTGAGATAGTCCCGCATTGGTGGTAGGGTTGTAGATTAATACAGCCAGGAAAAGTTAGGAGCTTATTTACAAATCTAAATATGAAACAATTTTTCCAACAAACACACTCCTCGTCATCAATTCTAGGAAAATGAAAGTGCTTATTCAGCCTTAGTATTTGGGAAGCTAAGGCAGAATGGCAAAACCAGACCAGCCTGGGACACATGGAGAGTTTTGTCACAAGAAAAGAAACACAAGAGGGGGCAAAATGGTGTTCATGTGAAATCTATGCATTCATTCATCTATCTCATTCATAATAACCTCGTCCTGGAAATCTGGACCCTTTCCTTCAGTAGATGGATGATAAACATGCTGAACTACATCTATAACACAGAGCACTGTTGGGGGTGAGAAGAGGGAGGGAGGAAGGGAGGGAGGGAGGGGGAGGGGGGAGGGAGGGATCGAAGGTCTATCACTTCTTTCCTGTCTGTTATCATCCAATTGTGTCTTTACATCATTTACACAGGGAACTATGCTGAATACAAAAAGCCAATTCCGAAAGGTTGCATACTTTATGGTTGCACTTACAGAACATTCTTGAAATGTCAAAATTTAAGAGGGGAGCAGATCAGTGTTTGCCTCATGTTAGGGAGGAGTGAGGCATGAGGGGTGTGAGCATGAGTCAACGAGGACCTGAGAGAACTTCTGTGGGTGAAAGTTGTCTCTGCCTACAGATCATGTGTGATCTGTTATGAGAAACCAGAAGAGAGCTACCTACTTCCTCCCTGTGAATCTGCACCTACGTCCTCTCAGCAGAATGTTTAATTTTTATTTAAAAAATTAAAAGTCGCCAAACCAGCAGATCCCTGCCCGCAGGAGCTCTCTGCTCCCAAACCCCGTGGGAGAGAGCCCTCACCGCCTGGTCAGGTGGGCACTCCTGAGGCTGCAGAGTGGAAGAGACCACCAACACTGCCCACCCCTGCCCACATCCCTGGCCCAAGAGGAAACTGTATACAGCCTCTGGGTTCCCGCAGAGGAGGGCCCAGGAGCAGCAGGTCCGCTGCGTCTGAGACACCGCCAGAACCTGAAGGGACCGACCGGATAAACAATTCTCTGCACCCAAATCCCGTGGGAGGGAGAGCTAAACCTTCAGAGAGGCAGACACGCCTGGGAAACCAGAAGAGACTGCACTCTGCACACATTACTGATTCCAGAGGAAAACACCAAACGTCATCTGGAACCCTGCTGCACGGAAGCTCTCAAAAAGGGCGGCACAGATCTTCCTGGTTGCTGCGGCTGTGGAGAGCTCATAAGCAACACCCCACAACCAAACTTGAGCCTCGGGACCACAGGTAAGACCAACTTTTCTGCTCCAATCGACCTGCCTGGTGAACTCAAGACACAGGCCCACAGGGACAGTTGAAGACCTGTAGATAGGAAAAACTACATGCCCGAAAGCAGAACACTCTGTCCCCATAACTGGCTGAAAGAAAACAGGAAAACAGGTCTACAGCACTCCTGAAACACAGGCTTATAGGACAGTCTAACCAATGTCAGAAATAGCAGAACAAAGTAACACAACAGATAATCTGATGGCAAGAGGCAAGTGCAGGTACCCAAGCAAAAGAAACCAAGACTACATGGCATCATCGGAACCCAATTCTCCCACCAAAGCAAACACGGAATATCCAAACACACAGAAAAGCAAGATCTAGTTTCAAAATCATATTTGATCATGATGCTAGAGGACTTCAAGAAAGCCGTGAAGAACTCTCTTAGAGAACAAGTAGAAGCCTACAGAGAGGAATCACAAGAATCCCTAAAAGAATTCCAGGAAAACATAAATAAACAAGTAGAAGCCCATAGAGAGGAGTCACAAAAATCCTTGAAAGAATTCCAGGAAAACACAATCAAACAGTTGAAGGAATTAAAATGGAAATAGAAGCAATCAAGAAAGAACACATGGAAACAACCCTGGATATAGAAAACCAAAAGAAGAGACAAGGAGCTGTAGATACAAGCTTCACCAACAGAATACAAGAGATGGAAGAGAGAATCTCAGGAGCAGAAGATTCCATAGAAATCATCGACTGTCAAAGATAATGTAAAGCGGAAAAAGCTACTGGTCCAAAACATTCCAGGACTCAATGAGAAGATCAAACCTAAGGATAATAGGTATAGAAGAGAGTGAAGACTCCCTGCTCAAAGGACCAGTAAATATCTTCAACAAAATCATAGAAGAAAACTTCCCTAACCTAAAGAAAGAGATACCCATAGGCATACAAGAAGCCTACAGAACTCCAAATAGATTGGACCAGAAAAGAAACTCCTCCTGTCACATAATAGTCAAAACACCAAACGCACAAAAGAAAGAAAGAATATTATAACCAGTAAGGGAAAAAGGTCAAGTAACATATAAAGGCAGACCTATCAGAATCACACCAGACATTTCGCCAGAAACTATGAAAGCCAGAAGATCCTGGACAGATGTCATACAGACCCTAAGAGAACACAAAAGCCAGCCCAGGTTACTGTATCCTGCTAAACTCTCAATTAACATAGAAGGAGAAACCAAGATATTCCATGACAAAACCAAATTTACACAATATCTTTCTACAAATCCAGCACTACAAAGGATAATAAATGGTAAAGCCCAACATAAGGAGGCAAGCTATACCCTAGAAGAAGCAAGAAACTAATCGTCTTGGCAACAAAACAAAGAGAATAAAAGCACACAAACATAACCTCACATCCAAATATGAATATAACAGGAAGCAATAATCACTATTCCTTAATATCTCTCAACATCAATGGCCTCAACTCCCCAATAAAAAGACATAGATTAACAAACTGGATACACAACGAGGACCCTGCATTCTGCTGCCTACAGGAAACACACCTCAGAGACAAAGACAGACACTACCTCAGAATGAAAGGCTGGAAAACAACTTTCCAAGCAAATGGTCAGAAGAAGCAAGCTGGAGTAGCCATTCTAATATCAAATAAAATCAATTTTCAACTAAAAGTCATCAAAAAAGATAAGGAAGGACACTTTATATTCATCAAAGGAAAAATCCACCAACATGAACTCTCAATCCTAAATATCTATGCCCCAAATACAAGGGCACCTACATACATAAAAGAAACCTTACTAAAGCTCAAAACACACATTGCACCTCACACAATAATAGTGGGAGATTTCAACACCCCACTCTCATCAATGGACAGATCATGGAAACAGAAATTAAACAGAGACGTAGACAGACTAAGAGAAGTCATGAGCCAAATGGACTTAACAGATATTTATAGAACATTCTATCCTAAAGCAAAAGGATATACCTTCTTCTCAGCTCCTCATGGTACTTTCTCCAAAATTGACCATATAATTGGTCAAAAAACGGGCCTCAACAGGTACAGAAAGATAGAAATAATCCCATGCATGCTATCAGACCACCACGGACTAAAGCTGGTCTTCAATAACAATAAGGGAAGAATGCCCACATATACGTGGAAATTGAACAATGCTCTACTCAATGATAAACTGGTCAAGGAAGAAATAAAGAAAGAAATTAAAAACTTTTTAGAATTTAATGAAAATGAAGGTACAACATACCCAAACTTATGGGACACAATGAAAGCTGTGCTAAGAGGAAAACTCATAGCTCTGAGTGCCTGCAGAAAGAAACAGGAAAGAGCATATGTCAGCAGCTTGACCGCACACCTAAAAGCTCTAGAATGAAAAGAAGCAAATACACCCAGGAGGAGTAGAAGGCAGGAAATAATCAAACTCAGAGCTGAAATCAGCCAAGTAGAAACAAAAAGGACCATAGAAAGAGTCGACAGAACCAAAAGTTGGTTCTTTGAGAAAATCAACAAGATAGATAAACTCTTAGCCAGACTAATGAGAGGACACAGAGAGTGTGTCCAAATTAACAAAATCAGAAATGAAAAGGGAGACATAAGTATAGATTCAGAGGAAATTCAAAAAATCATCAGATCTTACTATAAAAGCCTATATTCAACAAAACTTGAAAATCTGCAGGAAATGGACAATTTCCTAGACAGATACCAGGTACCGAAGTTAAATCAGGCACAGATAAACCAGTTAAACAACCCCATAACTCCTAAGGAAATAGAAGCAGTCATTAAAGGTCTCCCAACCAAAAAGAGCCCAGGTCCAGACGGGTTTAGTGCAGAATTCTATCAGACCTTCATAGAAGACCTCACACCAATATTATCCAAACTATTCCACAAAATTGAAACAGATGGAGCACTACCGAATTCCTTCTATGAAGCCACAATTACTCTTATACCTAAACCACACAAAGACACAACAAAGAAAGAGAACTTGAGACCAATTTCCCTTATGAATATCGACGCAAAAATACTCAATAAAATTCTGGCAAACCGAATCCAAGAGCACATCAAAACAATCATCCACCATGATCAAGTAGGCTTCATCCCAGGCATGCAGGGATGATTTAATAGACGGAAAACCATCAATGTGATCCATTGGAAAAACAAACTGAAAGAACAGAACCACATGATCATTTCATTAGATGCTGAGAAAGCATTTGACAAAATTCAACACCCCTTCATGATAAAAGTCCTGGAAAGAATAGGAATTCAAGGCCCATACCTAAACATAGTAAAAGCCATATACAGCAAACCAGTTGCTAACATTAAACTAAATGGAGAGAAACTTGAAGCAATCCCACTAAAATCAGGGACTAGACAAGGCTGCCCACTCTCTCCCTACTTATTCAATATAGTTCTTGAAGTTCTAGCCAGAGCAATCAGACAACAAAAGGAGGTCAAGGGGATACAGATCGGAAAAGAAGAAGTCAAAATATCACTATTTGCAGATGATATGATAGTATATTTAAGTGATCCCAAAAGTTCCACCAGAGAAGTACTAAAGCTGATAAACAACTTCAGCAAAGTGGCTGGGTATAAAATTAACTCAAATAAATCAGTAGCCTTCCTCTACACAAAAGAGAAACAAGCCGAGAAAGAAATTAGGGAAACCACACCCTTCATAATAGACCCAAATAATATAAAGTCCCTCGGTGTGACTTTAACCAAGCAAGTAAAAGATCTGTACAATAAGAACTTCAAGACTCTGAAGAAAGAAATTGAAGAAGACCTCAGAAGATGGAAAGATCTCCCATGCTCATGGATTGGCAGGATTAATATAGTAAATATGGCCATTCTACCAAAAGCGATCTACAGATTCAATGCAATCCCCATCAAAATACCAATCCAATTCTTCAAAGAGTTAGACAGAACAATTTGCAAATTCATCTGGAATAACAAAAAACCCAGGATAGCTAAAACTATCCTCAACAATAAAAGGACTTCAGGGGGAATCACTATCCCTGAACTCAAGCAGTATTACAGAGCAATAGTGATAAAAACTGCATGGTATTGGTACAGAGACAGACAGATAGACCAATGGAACAGAATTGAAGACCCAGAAATGAACCCACACACCTATGGTCACTTGATTTTTGACAAAGGAGCCAAAACCATCAAATGGAAAAAAGATAGCATTTTCAGCAAATGGTGCTGGTTCAACTGGAGGTCAACATGTAGAAGAATGCAGATCGATCCATGCTTATCACCCTGTACAAAGCTTAAGTCCAAGTGGATCAAGGACCTCCACATCAAACCAGATACACTCAAACTAATAGAAGAAAAACTAGGGAAGCATCTGGAACACATGGGCACTGGAAAAAATTTCCTGAACAAAACACCAATGGCTTATGCTCTAAGATCAAGAATCAACAAATGGGATCTCATAAAACTGCCAAGCTTCTGTAAGGCAAAGGACACTGTGGTTAGGACAAAACGGCAACCAACAGATTGGGAAAAGATCTTTACCAATCCTACAACAGATAGAAACCTTATATCCAAAATATACAAAGAACTCAAGAAGTTAGACCGCAGGGAGACAAATAACCCTATTAAAAATGGGGTTCAGAGCTAAACAAACAATTCACAGCTGAGGAATGCCAAATGGCTGAGAAACACCTAAAGAAATGTTCAACATCTTAAGTCATAAGGGAAATGCAAATCAAAACAACCCTGAGATTTCACTTCACACCAGTGAGAATGGCTAAGATCAAAAACTCAGGTGACAGCAGATGCTGGCGAGGATGTGGAGAAAGAGGAACACTCCTCCATTGTTGGTGGGATTGCAGAATGGTACAACCATTCTGGAAATCAGTCTGGAGGATCCTCAGAAAATTGGACCTTGAACTGCCTGAGGATCCAGCTATACCTCTCTTGGGCATATACCCAAAAGATGCCTCAACATATAAAAAAGACACGTGCTCCACTAGTTCATAACACCCTTATTTATAATAGCCAGAAGCTGGAAAGAACCCAGATGCCCTTCAACAGAGGAATGGATACAGAAAATGTGGTACATCTGCACAATGGAATATTTCTCAGCTATCAAAAACAACGACTTTATGAAATTCGTAGACAAATGGTCGGAACTGGAAAATATCATCCTGAGTGAGGTAACCCAATCACAGAAAAACACACATGGTATGCATTCATTGATAAGTGGCTATTAGCCCTAATGCTTGAATTACCCTAGATGCCTAGAACAAATGAATCTCAAGACGGATGATCAACATTTGAATGCTTCACTCCTTCTTTAAAAGGGGAACAAGAATACCCTTGGCAGGCAATAGATAGGCAAAGATTAAAACAGACACAGAAGGAATACCCATTCAGAGCCTGCCCCACATGTGGCCCATACATATACAGCCATCCAATTAGACAAGATGGATGAAGCAAAGAATTGCAGGCCGACAGGAGCCGGATGTAGATCGCTCCTGAAAGACACAGCCAGAATACAGCAAATACAGAGGCGAATGCCAGCAGCAAACCACTGAACTGAGAACGGGACCCCCGTTGAAGGAATCAGAGAAAGAACTCGAAGAGCTTGAAGGAGCTCGAGACCCCTTATGAACAACAATGCCAAGCAACCAGAGCTTCCAGGGACTAAGCCACTACCTAAAGACTATACATGGACTGACCCTGGACTCTGGACTCTGACCTCATAGGTAGCAATGAATATTCTAGTAAGATCACCAGTGGAAGGGGAAGTCCTTGGTCCTGCTAAGACTGAACCCCCAGTGAACGTGATTGTTGGGTGGAGGGTGGCAATGGAGGGAGGATGGGGAGGGGAACACCCATAAGGAAGAGGAGGGGGAGGGATTAGGGGGATGATTGCCTGGAAACCGGGAAAGGGAATAACACTCGAAATGTAAATAAGAAATACTCAAGTTAATAAAAAAAAAATTAAAAGTCCAGGATATGGCCAGGGGCAAGGAAGTTTTCAAAACTATCTAAATTATGGCTGTCTTGTGGTAATTGAAAGTAGGTGGTGAGGAAGGTACGTATGCACAGATAAAACTGGTTATTAAAACTAAAAGGAAAAGAAAAACAACATGCATTGTGTTGTAATTTAAAACAAACCAGACTGCTTCCTAGTTCACTGCTACCAACTCAAAGGCTCCTCTTGCATCACCAGACTCTGAGAAAGCCAAAGGCGTTGATTGATGTGCAGTCCATTTTCACCTTTGTCCTTTAAAAAGAAGTTGAAAAAAAAAAAAAAAGAAGAAGTTGAGAGACAAGGAGGTGTTTCTTTCTAAATTCTTCAGAGAGTTATTTATTTCATTTTTAAGTATTTTACAGTTTACTCTCACTGGGCCTAATGCAGCAACATTTTGAAAAACAATTCTTGGTCTTCTCCAGTGCACTTTTTTTTTTTCTTTTTTTTTTCGGAGCTGGGGACCGAACCCAGGGCCTTGCGCTTCCTAGGCAAGCGCTCTACCACTGAGCTAAATCCCAACCCCTTCTTGGTCTTCTCCAAAGGAATTGTATAAAGATACTATGTTAGTAATTCCTTCCCCTGGATAACTACGGGTCATACACGGCATAGCTCGCATTCTACTGTGCTTCTAAACTGAAGTAAGTTTTGGGGTATGTATTTTAATATTTTTCCTATAAAGTATGTTATTTTTATAGGAAAAAAAGTTGTCAAAAATTGTGAAAGTTCTTATACTAAAACCAGGAAAGTAGTTCCATTAGTTCACAATTAAAAAAAAAAAAAGCTGTCAGTGGACCTACAGGACTGTTCCTTAATCCACTTCCTGCTATCATAAAGAAAAACAAATACATTTCTGTTCCTGGACATTTTTTTTCTGTGCAGGCATGCTTTTGCTTGGATATGAACACATTTGTGTGTGGGTGCATATGCATGCACGTGTGTGAGCATGTGGGGAACTGATATAGATGTCAGGAGCCATCGCCCATCAATCTTCTACCTCATTCATTGAGGGAGGATCTCTCAGTCAAACCTAGATGTCACTAACATGAAAGGTCTTCCTGACCAACCTGCCCAGGGGTCTGGTTTTCGTCTTCCAAGCCTGGAATTGCAGGTAAGCTGTAATTCCCACCCAGAACTTACATGGGTACTGGAGATCCCAACTCTGGTTCTCCTGTTTTTGCATCAAATACTTTAACCACTGAACCATCTCTCCAGGCTCCAGAGAAATTTTTCTCATTATATCCGCAGAACCTTGACCCACTTTAGTGCAACTTCAGGTAGGCTGTGCTTGCTAAATACAAATCATTACCAAAGCATAGGAAGACAAACATCTACAGGTTATTAGAAAGAATGTTTGACTCTGTTGCCCTGCTGCATATTAAACTGGTGAAGATGCCCCTTCGTGAATATGATAGGTGGTTTCGATTGTCATTTCAACTGTGGTTGGAATCACCTAGGAGATGGCGACACACACCTGTTAAGGGACGGCAGCATCTCCTGGGCAGAGACTAGGACTAAACAAATGAAGAGGAAAAAATACAAATGAATCTATGTAACTGGATGAAAACTGACTGAAGGCGACTTAAAGTGATCACTGATCAGGTTTCATGACTTACGTTTCTGTCTCCCTGTGACTTCCTGCTTCCTGCTTCCACTGGTGTCTTTGCTAGCAGGTGCCTGAAGATGCTTGGTTTCTCAGAAAACAGAGAGCCAGGAAGGAAAACCAGATGAACAAGAAAGTGCACGCAGGATGAACCCCACAAGGGAAGCCTAACCCTGAGGCTTGGAATTTAATTTTTCTGGTAATGGTGTAATTCTTCTCTCGAGTGAATCACTCTTTATTCCACTTCACTTTACATGTATTATCTCTAAGGAACAATATTTAATCTATAATTATCTTACTATATAATTTAGACCTTTGGATATCGCAGTAAGATATGCATTAGACAAAAGAGCCTGGTGCTAAATTGTTTTGCCAGGATAAGCTGTACCATTCCCATTTGTCTTTACCTCTTCTTTTGAGAGTGTTGCTTACTGAAGCAAGGTTATGGGACCCATATAACCATAGTGGAAATATTCAGACAAGCCTCGAAAAACGGGTCAGTCAGAGCGCTGGGAAAGGATACTCAGAGAGTGTCTGTCTTTCTGCCAAGAGACGTTCACAGTATTTGTCCCATTTCTCCCCCAAGAACTACAAGGCAGGGAGAGTGTGAAAATGGAAGTCAAGCCAACTGCATCAGAAAGAAAAGGAAATGAAAGGGAGAGGACAGGATGATGAGGGAGAGAGAAAGGAACTCTCACAGCAGGGAAATGACCAAATCTAAGGAAGAGAGCACAGAGGGGTAAGCTCTTTCAGTCATTGTGACTTTGGGAGGTAACTACGCCTTTACCTGTTCTGGTAATCACAAGATTTGTGTGCATGGTTTTGCACAGAGCTTAGCACATTGCTGAATCACATGACAGAACAAAATCAATTCAAAATACCTATAACAATCTTTTCTGTTTCATGGGAGAGGAGCTTTTACATGGGAAAAAATTTTACCGTAATACTCTGTTTCTCGAGGTCAAATGCAAATGACCCCCAAATCTACACTTTCTAAATTACACAATGAGCAGAAGCTTGTGAGAACTCTGCCCTTGGTCCAGACCAACTTCTCAGGTCAGCCACCACTCAACTGATGGAGCAGGTGCCTCTGAATTCCAGGAATGCCTTTCCTTAGTTTGAATTACTAAACTGATTGCAGATTCTAAGCAAGAAAGGGCTCCAAATTTGCAAGTCTTGGTCCAACCTTCTCATGCCGTCCAAAAGTGTCTGACATTGAAATTCTGGTTTCAGTGAAGTGTGTTAATGCATATTTTAATGAATGCAAACTGTGAGGTCTAGCAGTGCCGTGGAAACATTCCCTTTAAAAAAGAGGAACCGTTCCAGAAGGTACATGCATTTAACCCACACGTCACTTTTTAAGAAGCTTATGCCTAATGAATATAAATAGGCCATGTTATCTGAAAATTAAGGTCACAAATTAGCGATGATAAGAAGAGTGTAGAGTATATCATAGTAGTTAAAAGAAATGGACAAGCAGCAAACTGTGGGAAGAAACAACCCACTGAGTGCGTCAGGCAGAGTATTACCCGTGCAGCATCTTAATAGAGCCATTTCTTATGGCTCTAATTCTCACCTGAAATCCTGCACAAGATCTATAAGCAGTGGTACCTGGTTGCCCAGAGTCATTTTATTCCAGTCCTTTGCACAGATGTGGAGAGCCTTTATATGAAACCTAACAGTGAAGGTGAGCCGAGGCAGTAAGAGTAGGATGCAAATCTCACAGTGAAAATATTTTCCAGTGGAAACTAAGGCCAAACGACAGGCAATGATGTGTTGCACTTACAACTGCCTCTCCCCCACAAGAATGTGTCTTCACAGAATGGACATTACTTCTCATCTAGAATGGCTACTATAGGTCAGACTGATCCTATGGAACTCCCTCATGATGGGTCGCTCATCTCAGCCCTCCCTCCCACAGCATATGCACCTGATGGCCCAGAGAATGCACAAGAATGGAGAACGCAGAGGGCACCCCACACCCCACTCCCTGCCGCCAGGCAGGTCACTTGTATTCACAGAACACAGCTCAGAGAAGATTCCATGGCCGTGTCTTGGGGATATCGGAAATCCCATCTTCTATGTGACCGGAAAGGAGAAAATATACCTGCAACCAATAGGAAAAGTAGAGAAAGTGCAGGGCCTCACTTTTTCTAACTATGTATGGGATGGTCTTGTCCGGATTATAGTTCATGCACAGGTCCCTTGAGTATGACTAACGTCCGCAGACAGAGCTAGCTCTCTTTTGGGTTTCTGCCATTCTGGGTTATATCAATACTACCTACTCCCTTCTTCACTTTCTCTCACAATTCCATTTTACCTTTACTTTCATTTAAAATGATGTTTACCTGCTGAGAAAACTGAAATGCCACTCCGAGTCTGGATTATGTGACTTCATAAAGCCAGTAGTTATTCTCATCACCCAAGGCTAAATAAAGACAAACTACTGTCCTGGCAGTTTGAATCTAGAATGGCCTCTGAAGGCCAAGCTTTGCACCTAGTCTAGGATGCTTCTGGGCTATGGCTGAGCTCCTTGAAAGGAAGGGTTTAATGGAAGAAAGTTAGGTCCCCAGGACCATGTTCTTGAAGGAGATATGGGGTCCCCAATGTCTTTTTCCTTTTATCTTTCCTGTCAGACCATCCATGAAGTTAGTAAGTACCTTCTACCATAAGCTCCCACCATGAAGTAATGTGCTACCCCAAGCCCAAACCATCAGGGCCGAGCAGCCACAGATTAAAATTCTCCTAAATTTGGGCCATAGCAATTTTTTTCCTTTGAGTTGTTTATCTCAAATATTTTGTCTCTGTGACTGAAAACTGATTAACCCAGTTGTAAATGCATATACTTGGCCTACAGAAAATGTTCAAAATCACTTTATCACCATGTTAGGACAATTTACATTTGTTAACTCAATAGTCATGGTCATAATGATAGAACATGGATCACAGGGGCCATGCTGGACTCACCACTGCACACCCATTGGCCAACAGAGTAGCCAACATGAGCATCATGAGTCACAGAAGCATGTGACTTCCATTAGTGAATAAACAAAGAGCATATTCCAGACTCCTAAACCTCAGAAATCAAGAACTAGGCTCCTCTGAGCATCCACAACTACTCCCTACTCACACTTCTACCTTGTTTTCACTCAAGGACCCTACTCTGGTCACTCCATCACCCTCAGACGAGCCTTCACTCCAGATCCCAGACCTGGACCTGCCACAGCCTCTGTTTTCCAGTCATTCCCTTTCCTACCTGTTCACTGACCCAAAAAGTTTCTGTATTCGCTTGATTTGATAGGCATGCTTGCTTCCACACACAAAAATTAATAAGTGGTTTCATCTGCAACTCAAAAGCTAAAGAAGCAAATGTCAGACTGAGGATTTCTCTCGGTGATAGAACACTTGCCTCGTATATACAGGCCCTGAGTTCAATCCAGATTTATTAAAAAATATCATATGCAAATAAAAAAGAAACAACTCTCCAAATATGGTTGGTATGGATTTATGCGTACATTTCTAAAGGACTTTCTCCCCTTCTTATTTCAGATCATCTTTCTCCAATAGCCCATGTAACTGCCACAAGGTTACAATGTACATAGTGAGATTTCAAATGTTATTTGTCTAACAACTTTTGAGTTTTTATTTTCTAAGAGTTCTGTAAAGCCCATTCCTGTGTCTAGACAGCTGACAATTCCATAATTCAGAATGATAATTTACATATAGAACTTAGTACACATATGATTTTTAGTGTGTATAATCTCTTACTCAATTAAAAATACAGTTTTAAAGGTCCTCTTGTGAGATCCATATTCAAAATCAATATAGCTGATGAGAAATAACCAGGACCACCTACCAATTTTGTGATTGAGAAGCATTGTCATTATATACATTTTAAATTCCATATTAACATTCATTTTAGGGAAATTTTTTAAATACTCCATATATATGTTTTTTCCAAGAATGACTCCAGGCTTCTGGGTGTCTTTTCCCTATAGAGTAAAACTCTGGTACTCTCTTTACTGTCAGCCATGAATAATTTTACAACCTCCCCAGTAGGTTATGTGCTTTGGAATTTTTCATTGGCCTGTGAAACATTTATTATATTCTGAGAACTTATCAGGCATGGTATAAAACATGGAAAAGATATAGTCCTTATCCAGTGCCCTCTCCATCTAAATAGCACAAGCAACCAAATAAAAATAGTATGTTGCAAAGATTGGTTTCAATTTCCTTCATTTCTTTTTAGGATTATGATGTCATTTTTCAAAGACCATGTCCGCAAGCTTCGGTCTGAGGAGAGCCTGTGGTCATATGAGATTAGAGGACGGTTCACCAAAGAAATGAGTTTTGAGCAAGACCCACTGAAGCAGAATTTGGGCCATACATCAGAAGAAATGCTGGAATAGAGCTTAGCATAAAAGAACTGAAACACCAGCCTTTCTGGCAGAGGCATCTGTGCTGAAACTCTGAGTTTAGAGAAAAGAAATGTTTAAGGCCCTGCTCTTGGCTCATAACAATGGTGAAGTCTGCGACCTTAGGAAGATGGTCTCACCTTTCTCAACTTGTGCTTCTTCAGGAATAAGAAAAGGATGAAGTTCCTGTTTTATGTCATTTCCATAGATGATGGAGGGCACAATGTAAGTCACAGGAAATATTTTGTGGTTCTTAGTTGAAGGGAAATGAGCATTGTGTGGCTGTTTGCACTGGTTTTCTTCTCGTTTGAAAGGAGCAGGTAGACAGAGTAGCCATAATCAGTAATAGTCCTAGACAGCTTGCCATGTGGCTTTGGGAGGAGAGCAGTTCTCCTTTTGCTTTCAGGATTACCTCAACAGCCCAGGAAGAAGATAAGCATCTTTGAGGCCCTTGATGCTATGCCTTCTGAGGGAAAGAGTGAGTCTGTGGGCACCACGTTGTGAACATGCTCAAGATAGTTACGTGTTGAGCCACCTGGCCATGTGCCTATATCTGTAATGGCATTAACAAGCTTTGACAGAACACTTAACCAGCTAGAAATACCATGTTATTTAATTGTATTGTTATAAGAAACCCAAGAGCCATCATTCAAGACCTCTGTGCAAATCCCTATGGTAGATGAAGTTTTGCAATACGTCTTGCCACTCACCACCAGTATGACTTTGCACAAGGTTTAACACCATAGGTCTGAGCCCTATATCTTAGTCTTCAAAATAAGCATTGTAAAAATGAATCCACCAGTAAGTTCAGAACAATAAGTATGAGTTCAAGTAAGGCACTTAGTGAAGTGACCGGTTCCAGGAAATCACTCCATAAATGCTGGCTGTGCTTATTTAATGTATCTGTTAAACAGGTGAAAATTAAGAGATGTGGTGGTTTCACATGTCAACCTGACATATGCAGATAATTGGTAAAGTACTATTTCTAGAAGTTTCCAAAGAGATTGGCATTTGAATCGGTAGATTGTAGGAAATCACTCAATCCATTGAGGGTCTGGATAGGACAAAAGGGCAGAAGAATGAAAATTGTTCTCCCTTCTTGAGCTGAAAAGTCCATCATCCATAGCTGGCCGGCAACTGAGCACCTGATTCTTGGGTCTTCCAATTTGAGAGTTATAGCATACTTCCCCATACTTCTGTTCCTAGTCTCAGGCCATAAGACACAGACATAATCACACTGTAATCTTTCATGGCTCTCCAATTTGTTGATAATATATATATATATATATATATATATATATATATATCAAGTATATATATAATATATATATCAAGTATATATTTCTCAGCCTCTAAAAGCCATGAACTCATTTCCAGGACACACCCCCACTTCCGTGTGTCTATAGAAACATTCATTTCCTAGTTGGTTCTTTCTCTCTAAGAAGCCCTGAGTGATGCAAATATCTGTCTCGTGGAGGAAGTGAGCCACATGTAATTAATAGCTTCAACTCACAATGCTCTCCTCAACACACCACTATAGCCCAGTCTCAGTAGGCCACATAGTTGACAAATGTGCTAACAAGGGAAGTGCAGATTCCACTGTTGTCTACAGTCCAGACTTCAAGAGGAATGGGAACAGAGAACATGCATAGCAATATAAAGATGGCTACAGGAAAGTCCTTCACTGGACAAAAGTGAGAGCAATGTGGGCGTTCATGATAAAGTCATTGCCCATGGGCGGCCCATAATGGTAAAGACCAGCAAATGGCTGGAGTTTTCTCTATCACAAGAAGAGCGTCATGAGGACAGGAAACAGAAGCCACATCATCTGAGAGAACTCTGGCTGGGAGGGTGTGGGGAAGGCTAAGTGGCAAATTAAATGAATTATAAAAATTAATGAACTAAATACTCATATTAGTGAAGAGCTCTGAAAGCTGAGAAAGAAAGAAGGGGGTTTGCATGACACTATAGTGGGAATTGTCCTCATTGCATCTTGGGCTGAGAAGGTAAATGCTATTCAGTGGTGTTCAACCAATCGAAAGAAGATAAAGGTGACTGAACATTTCATGCGACAATTGTTCCTGGAGTTTCTACAATATGTTAAATTTTAAATATCCAGGAGGGGAAAAAAGCAGAAACTCCTGAACTCTAGAATGCAGTTTCTCGGAGATCAACCAACAGATAGGGTGAATTACAGTAAATGCCATGGAGAAATAAAGCAAGGCCTGAGACACAGTGAGATATAGCTGTTCTTTAGGCTGGCCAAGGAAGGTCTCTGCAAGTAGGTTCGGACAGTTGAGTTTTGAAGCAGAGGAGTAGCATTCCAATGACAGAGAAGGAAGTTTAATCTCACTTTACTACATCCCTGTCTTTATGTGGAAGAGGGAACCATTGAGACACCAAAGGCCAGTGCAAGGATTCAGGAAAAGGTGATGGAATTGTATGCAAATAGTCCTAAAAGAAGTATAATGGGTGACCTGACAGAAAAGGACCTGGCAGGGGCAGACTGTCCAAGGTTCTCAAACTCTGTACTAAGTCAGCCTACCCCAAGGAAAATAGCAAGGCAGCAAGGAAAGAAAGCATCAAGGAGAAAGGGTGCCTGCCTCACCCTTTCTGCCAACACCCAAGACTCTTCAGGACACTGTACAATGCTTTACAATGCCCCCTAGTATGGTAGCCACTACAGGATCCCATGACTGCAGAATCAATACGAACTTAACAACAGGTCTAAAAGGGAATAGATTCAAATGGGCAGCATTTGTTATTTTTGGCACATTAATTTTCCTTGGAGTTAATGTGACCAGGGTGTATTTTACTACCCAAGTAAGTAGGAGTGACACTGTGCTGTGGAATTCCCATGAGAGGAAACCTGGAGGAGCAGGTACCAGGTAAAGACAAGCAGACATAAGACATAAGGCTTATTTTGATCTCTAACCCAGTGAATTCAGACCCAGCAGGAACTTAATTAAAGCCTGAATGAATACAAGAGGATTCTGAGAACCAACAGTTGTAGAAGGAGGGAAGATCTCTGTTTAGATAAATGATGAATCCAGTCAGAGAGGTAGGGAAAGGAGTGGGGGCTCTGGACAGTGAATCCAGATAAGGACCCCGCATGGTCTAAGCTGCTGGAGCAGAGATTGATTTGAATACCATTTTGTGTTCTTGTGCATTGCAGTTGAAATGGAGGCAAAGATTACATTCAAGAACTATCTGACTAGGATTTTTCATGTAGAGTCTCTAAGGTAGAATTTTGACCTTTGCATCATGAAAACCTTCAATTTTAAATAAAAGTTGACCCCATTGGAGAGCCTTAACCCCAAATCCTAAATATGATAAGCAAAGGCAGGCCTAAATGTTTAAAGAAAGATTAAAAGACTGGGAAACCGATTAGTCAGTAAAGTAGTCCCCTTGCTAACACAGACCTGGGTTGGTCATCCAATCCACTTTGTTGTTTTAATTTGTTTTTCTTTGCTTTGCTTAGTTTTTGAAAGCGGGTGAGATGGTGCATTCTTGTCACCCAGTAGTGGACGGGTAAAGACAAGGTGGATCCATCTGTTTCACTGTTCGTCTTAGTGCACTTGCTGAGCCACAACCCAGTGAGAGACCCTGTCTCAAAAATAAAGTAGGAACAACACCTGAAATTATCCTCTGATCTACATGCACATGTATGTATGCACTCTGCCTGCAGGAGGAGAGAGGGACAGAGACAGACAGAAGAAGGAGAAGGAAGAAGAAAGAAAGAAGGAAGGAAGGTGAGGGAAGGAGGTAAGGGAGGAAGGGAAGGGGAAGGAAGGGATGAATGAAGGGAAGGAAGGAAAAAGGAAGAGGGAGGAAGCGAGGAGGAAGGGAAGGCAGAAAGGAAAGGAAGAAAGAAGGTGAGGGAGGAAGAGAAAAAAGGAGGAAGGGAGGAAGGAAAGGAAGAAAGAAAGAGGGGAAAGGAGGAAGGGGAGGGAAGGTGAGAGAGGAAAGTGAGAGAGGAAGGAAGGGAGAAAGGAAGGAAGAGGTATGGAAGGCAGAAGGAAAGGAAGGAAGAAGGAAAGAAGGTGAGGAAGAAAGGGAGGAAAGGAGAAAGGGAGGAAGGGAGGGAAAGGAAGGAAGGAAGGAAGGAAGAAAGAAAGAAAGAAAGAAAGAAAGAAAGAAAGAAGGAAAGAAAGAAAGAAAGAAAGAAAGAAAGAAAGAAAGAAAGAAAGAAAGAAAGAAAGGAAGGAAGAAAGAAAGGAAGGAAGGAAGAAAGGAAGGAAGAAAGAAAGAAAGGAAGAAAGGAAGAAAGGAAGAAAGAAAGGGAAGGAGGAAGGAAGGGAAGAAAGAAAGGGAAGGAGGAAGGAAGGGAAGAAAGGAGGAAGGGAAAGGAAGGAAAAAGGAAGTTAGTTCTACATTTATTTCCCCTTTCTCAGAGGGAAAAATTCTCACTTCTGACATGACAACAGTTCCATGTTTCGTTGCTAACCAAAGACATTTTGGGTCCAATTTCAGTCTGTAAGTGTGTCGCGCTGAGAGGACGGGTACCACTAATCCATGTGGTTTACATTAATGCTATTCACGATGTTTATCCAAACTCTCTGCAGGAAGCAGAGACACCAGATGGTCCCCATGTTCATGTGTTGCTAAAATACATTCAGAAGAAGAATTCATCAATCGTGGCGTAAATAAAACACATGTCTCTGCATTTGTTATTGAAAGCGCCACTTCGGAGTCGAGACACTGCACCAGGACACCCACAAGGAAAGGTTCAAGGCGAACATCTTCCCAAGCCATTTGCAGCAACTGATAGCTGCAAAGCAAGACAGAGGCTTGGAAAGAGCCTTTTAAAGGAGTATGAATTTCAGTGGCTTCCAGGAGAAGAGCAAGTTATTCAGTGCAAAAAGGGTGAATTTCTTCAGCTCCTTCCTGACTGGGAGGACATTGTGTGCATCTCAGGCGGGTACCAAGTGGTGCGGTAAAGCAGCAAATTAGAAGAATGTAAATTCTTTAGTGGGAATTGCACGCAGGGGGGAGATGCCTCCTAATGCTCATATTTGTTTTCATGTAAATAATGTACACTCGCCCTAAAATCAGACAGGCCCAGGGCTAAGTAAGATATCCAAAGCTACGAGAGATAAATGCTGGACCCCAAAATGCCAAGCACATAGGTCTCTTCTTTCTTGGGTGCAATTCTTCTTAGCAAATGAAAATAACATACTGCCCTGAGATCTGAAATTCAGCAGCTTCTGTCCTTTTCCCCCTCCTATTCCTGGTATGCACATGTATGTGTTCTCATTCTCTCTCTCTCTCTCTCTCTCTCTCTCTCTCTCTCTCTCTCTCTCTCTCTCTCTCTCTCTCCCCCCCTCTCCCTCTCCCTCTCCCTCTTCCTCTCCCTCTCTCTCTGATTTCTTATTACACTCAATTGTATGCTAATTGGTTGAGTGGATCCAGATGATATCATTTCTGTTTTAAGTGGTGACACTGCTATCGTTACTCCTCCCAAATCTTTCTGTGCATTGCCACACAGACATAGGGGTACTCAGAGTGCTTTCTGAGATTAATCAAAACCTCACTTTTCCACAGTAGGCAAAGTGAGTGGCCTGTGTTCCTATTGTTCTCTTAGCCCTAGAGATAATAATTCACAGCCCCAGCCCTAAAATGTCTTTTATTGGCTATCAGCGATCTCTCTATCCCTAACCATTTATAGCACTCAGAGACTGTATCTCAAAATTTAGCACATAATTCATTATGACCTGTACTGTCTACTGGGGACATTATTCTCTGGCAAGTTAAGCTCACTTGACCTCTCGAAAAAAACTCCTCAAGGATGCCATTATGGATCATAAGGCAGCCTTAGCTGCCTTTGCCTTGGCCCTGGTAATAGAGAAATTCATCTCAAAGGTTCAGGAAGCCCACGACCTAGTGGCCAATAGAACTGAGCTGGCAGGACTCACAACCCAGGATTCAGAAGGGAGTTAACGCAGGAGATCTACAGTGGCCTAGCAGGATGTGAGAGTGTTCTTGCTCTTGTGAGGGAGTCCAGACATCAATGTAATGTGACGTCTGAGGGTCAAAGGGATAAATAGTAGCAGCCTGTAGGAAAAGGACTGGGATGGAACAGGCATCAGGCAAAGTCTATGAGGATATGGGATAACAAACTTGGAGGGCAGAAACCTAAGAAAGCACAATACCCATCTCTCAATCTCTAGGAGCCCACAGATAATCAAACCTACAGATCTCATAGAAAGTCTCATAGAAAATGATATACTATTTCCTTGTAGCCTCCATGTAACCTCAATACACACACACACACACACACACACACACACACACACACACACATATATACATATATATATGAAATCTTGATTCTTTATCAGACCTAATACAGTATAAATTATATACATTGTTGTGCTGCATTATTTAGAAAATGATAGCAAGAAGAAAATATTCTACCCATGTTCGGTGTGGATTTGGTTTTTCTTTTGGTCTATTTTCTTTTGGTTAGTGGCTGTGTCTGCAAATATGAATTCCACAGAAATATTCAGAGACCGGGTGCTGTATGTTTAAGCTGAAACTTAGAAAATCACCAAAATTCAGCTAGATATTTCATACCTTAAAATATAGCCTCTTAGGCATTTTGAAATTGACTATGTTACCTTTGTTACTGCCCACTTAGGTACCCTTTAGTTTACTTTGCCATGCTCCCTCGAGTAGTGTATCTTAGGTAGTTTAAATCTACCAAGAAAGAGGGGTGGAGGCCAGCTGCCCTACGTGAGAGTGCTTATTTCAGGGGTTGTTAGATGGATTTTGGAAGGCGTTAAGAAAAGCTTCACCATCCACATGAAGCTCTGCTGACAGTCCCTCTCGCTTCACAGCCTATCAACTGCAGATATTCTCTTTGTGAGCATTGTACACATGAGAAATGACTCCCCAACGACAAGATGAGTGATGACCAAGATGTGCGTACTGACCAGACTCTCGCACAGTCTTCCCACTCACGCATGAGCAGGGTGAGAGAACCCAGCAAGCTTCAGAGAGCACACAATTAGGATGAGTGCCCGAGGCTTGATTCGGAAATTGTCCCGAGTCCAGCTGCTGACTCAGAAGATTCTCATTGTCTGAATTTGGCTGCGATGTTAGCTGAATCCCGCTGCTAAACTGCTGCCTCTTTGACACTAGCGAACCATTCATGCAAGGAGGTGGTGGAGCTCTAGAAGTGACCGAGGGCTAGGGCCTCATCAAGCTTGTAGGACAGGTTACATCACTTCTTCTGAGCCTCTTCATTAAAAACTCTTTGGCAGAAAGTGAGCTGAGCCATTGCCATCATTAAAATCTGTGAGGTATCCTTCACCTTCACCAAGTTTGAACGGTGAAGTCGCCAACATCCCTCCTAAAAACCTTAGTGTAAAAATCAGATTGGCTTAGGGCAGTTTACAACATCCTTCTAAGCATAGAATTAGTCATGGAGCAATTCAAGAAACTTGTTAATTAAATGACCGCGTTGACATGTGCTAGAATTCTAAGATTATTGATGATTTATAAGAGGAACTTAGGGGTACTTGGGAAAGGCAGTTTCAGGGTATGTATCGGAGAAGACAGCAAGACTCTTCTCTAAAAAATCCTTGATACCAAATCAGAAGGGATCCCAGGCCTGGCCTTGAGCTGCACTGCCATACCATGGCCTTGACCTTGGGGCTTAAGAATAGTGCATTGCTATGTCCTTTAGCATATAAAGGGAAAGTGTTCTTTCCAAACTCTCAATTGGAGATAGAGAACCTGAGGCCTATACATCTTTGGCCATGTGGCCACAGTCACAGTCATGCCATGTGATCACAGTGTCACAAAATCCTGGTTTCCCAGCTCCCTATGAAGTGGCTCTTTAACAGGCATATACTTCACAACCCTCTGTATGGATTACTTTTTTTTAAAGATTTATTTATTTACTATATGTGAGTAGTACACTGTCTCTCTCTTCAGACACACCAGAACAGGGCATCGGATCCCATTACAGATGGTTGTAAGCCACCATGTGGTTGCTGGGATTTGAACTCAGGACCTCTAGAAGAGCAGTTGGTGCTATTAACCATTAAGCCATCACTCCAGCCCCTCTGTATGGATTATTAAGCCAAAGATCGATGGTCTTCACCTCTGCTGTGTGGTTCCCCAGGTCTGACCCATTGGCCAGTAGGGGAAGGGTGTTGAGAAGTTGGATGTTGGACAGTTTTCCAACTTAGGTTTAAGATGCTGGTCCAACAACTACACTGAGAATTGTGGTACAACTCCACACTCATTCCTTCCTTCTTTGCATCATTGTTGCCTCCCTATCCAGGAACATCAATTCCTGCACAATCTGGGTCTGCTCTACCTAGAGGACCCGAGGCTACAAACTGAACCAAATACCCTCCCGTTAGTACTCCTCCATCTACAGGACACTCAGCTGCAGCCCCACATTCTCACCTGGGTTTTAACAAATGGTCAACCTTCAGGAACACCAAGGGTGTGATTGGTTCACCCCCCCCCCACCTCCTCCCAGGGTCACAGAGGATATGTCCTTACCACACCGAGAGCCACAAAAGTTTAACCATCTCAACACTGGGCAAACCAGGATGGGTGTACATTTTATAAAACAGTTTGATATTTGGTTTTAGACAACTGGATCCTGTGTTCTTCAGCAGACAGTGCTCTATTTATGAACCATGACGGGTACAGAGAGATAAAGGATGCAACTAGCACTCAAGGCCATCATGGTCAAAAGAAGCAGAAGGCTAGGGTAGTCAGCAAGCTATCTTAGCCATGATCTGTACTTCCAGCAAGCGTGCCCACAGAAGAAGCATCATAAAAGCATTATGTTTTGAAAATCAGAAGAGCAGATATTCAAAAGCATTTTATAATAGGTAAGTCTGGGTTATAATAGGAAAGAACATAGACAATAAATGCAGAAGAAAATCTTCGCTGGGGAAGGGAGAGTTAAACAGCAAAATCAGCTCGAGGTTTGGGATTTGTTTTTATTACACATCACATGCTCTCTGCTTTCCCTCTCTGATGAGAATCACTGGGGCAGAGGTGAAAAGGGGGAGAGAGAGAGAGAGAGAGAGAGAGAGAGAGAGAGAGAGAGAGAGAGAGAGAGAGAGAGACCGACCAGAGGCACAAAGAGAGAAGCAGCAATTGAGAAGCATGTGTCAGGAGAGGCAGAAGGAGAGATCTACAGCATAGCTGGAGAGACTAGGCCTAAAGGAAGGAGGGTTTCAGCTTTCTCAGAGGAAAAGAAAGGGAAGGTGTTTCTTTGACGTCTCTAATCTCTCTGTTCCAAGACCTGCAACTGCCTGGTTCTCTCCTCCAATCCCAGATCAAGTCATTTCTGCTGGCTAAAGGATGGAGCCACCTCATTCCACTGTTGACAACATAAAATAGTGGTGACACTCACCCCTTCGAGACTCCACATGCAAATCTTTAACTTTGCTTCTTAACCTCTTCAAAAGGCTTTAGGAAACGCTCCTGGGGTTATAGAGGTGGTCCAGTTGATAAGGTGCTCATTTAGCTGCACAAAGCCCAGGTCACAATGTCAGCGTAAACTGGACACAGTGGGGCTCACCAGAAACTTCAGCATAATGAGTTCGAGGCTAACCTGGGTTACATCAGCCTCTGTATCAAAATTAAAATAAAAAATTAAAAGAAAAGAAAAATGATTATCAACTTTGAATACTTTTCAGGGGTCAGCCTGCTAAAGTCTGTCACAGATTTCCCCAAATTAAGGCTACCATCTTTAGACAGGGATATAGAAAACAGGATTTGATTGGCTAAATAGTCAAGCTACACAGCCATAACATATATGCAGACGACCTAGGTCAGATCTATGCAGGCTCCATGGTTGTCACTTCAGTTCTGTGAGCCCCTATGAGTCCAGGTTACTTGATTCTGTGGGTTTTCTTGTATTGTCCTTGATCCCTCTGGCTCCTACAATCCTTCCTCCCCCACTCTTCTGAGCCATTCCCCAAGCTCTGCCTCATGTTTGGCTGTGGGTCTCTGCATCTGCTTCTATCAGTTGCTGGACGAAGCCTCTGATGATGATTATGCTAAACTCGTGCCTATGAATGGAGAAGAATATCATTAAGAATCATTTCATAGACTTTGTTTTTCCCAGTCTTGCTGGCTCTCTCCTAGCTCTCAGACCCATCCAGCCTCTGATCCCTGCCTTCAGGCAGTGTCAGGTGTGGGTTCCCTCCAATAACATGGGTCTGAAGTTGGAACGATCATTGATTGGCCACTCCCACAACTTCTGCATCACTTTTACCCCAGTATATCTTTCAGACAGAAAAAATTAAAGGCAAAGGTTTTGTGGCTGGGTTGGTACCCAGTCCCTCCACTGGAGGCCTTGCCTGATTACAGAAGATGGTTGATCAGGCTCCATATCCCTCATTACTCGGAGTCTTAGCTAGAGTCACCTTTGTGGATTCCAGGGAGTTTCCATTGTACTGGGCTCCTATCTTGACCATAGATGCCCCTCAATTTTTATCTCTTCCAATATTCTCTCCCTTCATCCCATCTCTCCCCGAATCTGATTGATCCTGTTTCCATCCCCACCTGCCCCCAGTCTACCCATGAAATCTATTCTAGTTCCCCCTTCCCCGTGAGATCCATGTGTTCCCCTTGAGCTTTCCTTGTTACTTAGCTTCTCTGGGTTTGTGGGTTGCAGAATGGTTATTCTCTATGTTATAGCTAATATACACTTGTCTTTCTGGGACTGTGTCGCCTCACTCGGGATGATTTATTTTCTAGTCCCATCCACTTGCCTACAACTTTCATGAACTTATTTAACAGCCGAGTAATACTCCATTGTATAGATGTGCCACAGTTCCGTTATCCATTCTTAGGGTAAGGGACATCTAGGTTGTTACCAGTTTCTGGGTGTTATGAATAAAGCTGCTATGAACACAGTTGAGCAAATGTCCTCATGCTAGGATGCAGTGTTGTTTGGGTATATGCCAAGGAGTGGTATAGCTTGGTCTTGAAGTTTTGAGGAACTGCCAAATTAATTTCCAAAGTGGCTGTACAAGTTTGCACTCCCACCAGCAATGGGCTGTCACTTGTGCCTTTGATCTTAGCCATTCTGAGAAGTATAAGATAAGATGGAATCCCAAAGTCATTTTAATTTGCATTCCCCTTGTGGCTAAGGATGTTGAACAATTTGTCAAGTGTTTCTCAGTCACTTGAGATTCTTCTGTTGAGAATTCTGTCTATATCTGTACCCCATTTTTGCATTTTATTAATTTATTCACTTTATATCCCAATATCATCCTCCCTCTCCCAGATCCTCCCTTCACTTCCCCTCCCCTTCTCTGAAAGGGGGAGCCCTCCCTTGACCACTTTATTACCTCCCAACCCCAGCTCACTGCAGAACTAGTGCAGCCTCCCCGGCTGAGGCCAGACAAGGTGGCCTGCCCAGTTAGGGGTACTGGATCCATAGGAAGGCAAGAGGTTCAGGGACAGTTCCTGCTCCAGATTTTGGGGGAGCCACATGAAGACCAAGCTGTACTTCTGCTATGTATGTATGGGGAGCCAAGGTCTAGCCCATGCTTGCTCTTTAGGTTCAGTCTCTGGGAGCACCTAAGTTTCTAGGTTAGTTGACTCTGTTGGTCTTAATGTGGTCTTCGAGTCCCTCAGTCCTTCCCCTAGCTTGTCCACAAGACTCCCTTAGCTCCATCTAATATTTGGATGTGAGCCTCTGCATTTGTTTCCATTAGCTGCTGGGTGGAGCCTCTCAGAGGACAGTTATGCTAGGCTCCTGTCAGCAAGCATAACAGCGTATCATTAATAGTGTCAGGGGTGGGTCTTAGCCATGAGATGGATCTTAATTTAGGCCAGTCGCTGGCTGGCCCTTCCCTCTGTCTTGTTCTGTCTTTTCCCTGCACATCTCGTAGGCAGCACACATTTCTATGGAAGGTTCTGTGGGTGGGTAGCTCTCCTTATCTCTCCACCAGAATGTCTGCCTACAGGAGGTGGGCCACTTCCGGATCCCCTACTGCTAGGAGTCTCAGTTAGAGTGGGCCCCAAAGACACCCTGGAGCTTCCCCTCACACCCCCCACATCTGATGTCTCTGGCACATCCTAGAGATGCCCTTCCCTCCACACACACTGATTTCTGCTCTGTCTCCCCTGCTCTTCCTACACCTAATCCTCCTTGCCCCTGGTCTCCTCCCCATCCCTTCTTCCACCCAGTTCCCTCCCTCCATGAGCCTCCTATGTCTTTCTTATTTCCCCTTCTAAGCAAGATTCAAGCCTTCCCCCTTCGGCCCTCCTTGTTATTTGGTTTCATTGGTCTGTGGATTGTAGCATGTTTATCCCATACCTTATGACTAAGATCCACTTACAAGTGACCGCACTCCATCTTTAATTGAATTATTTGTTTTATGTCTAGTTTCTTTATATATTTTTGATATTAGCCCTCTCTCAGATGTGGAGTTGGGGAAGATGTTTTCCCATTCTATAGACTGCCATTGTGTCCTATTGGTGGTGTCCTTTTCCTTGCAGAAGATTTTGAATTTCATGAGATCCTATTTATTAATTGTCAGTCTTACTGCTTGTGCGATTGGTGTTCTGTTCAGGAAGTTGTCTCCTGTCTTCCTTCATTAAGACACCTGCCCCCTACATCAAGATGCTGCCATCAATCTCAACAAAACTTGAGTGTCCCAGTTCTATGATTTTACTCTTCTCATAGTCATTTCAATAGAATGAAACAAAAACTTCCTTTCCCAGGGCACAATAAAGATATATAAGGAAAGAGAAATAAATGCTTCCCAAATGAACTGTTAAACTAAGTCACCTTAAACAAAAACTTATTCCTAAGCACAGCCTGTCAGAGCATTGAGAGAGCAAGAAAGACTTGGTTTGGTTTCCATATCATAGCTTCACCAGATGGACCAATGTTCTCATGGTTTTGGTTGGTTAGTTGGTTGGTTGATTGGTTTGGCCTGGTTTGGTTTGGTTTGATTTGGTTTTTCAAGATAGGGTTTCTCTATGAAGGCCTGGCTGTCCTGGAACTAGCTCTGTAGACAAGGCTGGCAGCCTTGAGTTCACAGAAATCCAGCCACCTCTGCTTCCTGAGTGCTGGGATTAAAGGAGTGTGATACCACTTCCCAGATGGTCACAGTTGCTGTTGTTGTTGCTGTTGTTGTTGTTGTTGTTGTTGTTGTTATTGAGTCGGTAGGTATCAGTAACACTGTTAACACTTTGTTAACAGTTCTACTGGGTATTTATTTCCAGAGAGGTGTCTCATTCTGGGATACCCCAACAGACCATACACAACAAAAAGAAAATGGAAAAAAAAAAACAGTGAAATAGGAAAAGAATTTCATCACAGAAGCTATCCAAGGACAATTAGGGTAACAGTGTCTTTAGCTATCTTTAGGGGTTCTGACATGAACTTCAGACTTAAATAGAAGAACTATAGGGAATTAAGCAATCTTTATCAAACTGGTCTGATTGATAAGCATCTTGGGTCTAGCCCTGTGAAGTTTGGAAAAACACATTCCTGTTTGTAAAGAATATTTGGTTGTCATCCTGAAATGACTATTATTGCTTAAGAGGGAGGCTGCATTCTCATCATGCAAAGGGAAAGGACTGGCTCATCATGAGGTGATATAACTTCCAGGCTCACTACATTTGGTCAGCGATGAACTCTCCAGGCACCACCTCGGGAGTTTAGAACAGAGTACTATAAAGGTAAGAGTTGACAGTCTCTTGAGTCTGATATCCCTCCCAAGTCTTGAAAAAAAAAAAACCCTACTCTTAGCTTGGTACCTTTAACCTCAAGGATGAGCATGTAGGGTTAAGTAAGTCTAGAATTAGTAAACCTTGTGTTGCCAGTTTTCCAAAAGGCATCCCTGATGTAACTGGCATAGACATGTAGACGAGGCAGGAATCTAACCCAAACTTTAAGATAATAAAGGAGAGACACACAGTGAGAGCAGTGCTGCCAAGCTTTTACCTTGCTGGGGCTTTGAGCAAAAGTAACCCTGAAGCACATGTCCCACTGAATACATGAAACTAAAGTTCAGTCTCAACTATGAAGGACTAACATGCTTTGGGGCAGTCTACAAACACCTATGCAAGGAATTTATCCCAAAGATCTTTGCTTCTTCTTGTAGCACCTTTCCTATTGAGTATGCTAACACACCCGACAAAAGCCACTGAAGGAAGGGTATTCTCACAGTTCGTGAGTACAGACTGTCATGGCTGGGAAGCCATGACAGAAAGAGTGTTACATTGTACCTGCACTTAGGAAGCCCAGCTATGAAAGCTCATGCTCACCTCAGTTTCCCTTCCTTAGTTCATCTTCGATCCCAGTTCATGGAATGATGCCAGTCACATTTAGAGTACTCGTCCCACCTGGACCCAATCTAGAAACCCCCTCAAACAGCCCTGGAAGAGGGCTCCTAGGTGATTCTAAATCGAGTCAAGTTGATGATCAATATTAATGACCATGTGAATGTAACTTAACAACTGAGAGAGGAAAAGCCAACCCATAACTAAGCAGGCACAACGGGGACATCAGATTCTCCTGAAGAAAGCATAGCCAATCTTGCTAACCCTCGGTCTGTTTCTCAGGTTCAGCCCTGCCTCAGATTCTGCCTTGTTCTGTTCCTGAATTTACAATCCCAAGACCACTCTGCTCAAGAACTTTAATTCCTACAGCTTGGGAATTTTATGTCAAACAAGTATTGACAACAGTTTTTTAAAAGATTTTCTTAAAGAATAAATCAATCTGGTTAAATAAGAGGTAGGCTTCTTTGTTTTCTTTGTAGGTGTTATGTGCTTATGAGAGTAAATTCTAGATGTGAGGTCAGGTATACGTACATTCACATATACATACCTACATATATACATACATGCATATATATATATATATATATATATATATATATATATATATATATACACTATATCTGATCTTAGCCAAAAGACTGGGAAGCAATTCATTTGCATATATGAACCTAATCAATGCTATGTAGACAGCCCCCCAGGCCCTTGCATCTTCCCAAGACACCTCCTGCTAGACTGTCAGCCTTTGAGTACTCTGGTTGTTTCTCAAAATGGACCCTTCTTTTCTGAGAAGGGCTAAAATATGATTCAGCCACTCAGTTAATTTGACTAATTAGTTTTCTGTCTCTCAGTAACAGCCTTAAAAATAAAATAAAATAAAATAAAACCTCTGGGCCTTTACATGCTTCTTGGATTTCCAAACAAGCCTCTTCAGTGTCCAGGGCATCTGTCGCTCTCCCAGCTTGCACTTCTGGTCTAGTTAATCCTCAGGAAGATGATCTTCTTTTCTTGACAGAGAAGCCATCATTTCACTTGACCTCTAAACAGCCAGTCTCTGAAACAGTGCAACCTTTTCAATGATACAATTCCAAATTAAAATCCTGTGTCAGGAGAAAAACATTAACTGAATTGCAAGTGTTCTTTTGAGCCTCATTTAACTCAGGTGTACAAAGTTGAGATGGCAAATTTACATAAGACTTGTTTTAAGTTTGGATGGCTTTGGGAGGTGCGGGGCAAAAATCTATGTGTTTATTCATTACTGTGAAAGGACAATAATAAAATTTAGATATAAAATTACTACATTTTAACAATTTAGCATCTGCTCTAGGGCAGTGAGGAAAGGCAAGGCTGGTTATATACTGAGGAAGTGTAATAGTGTCTGGACTATACACCCAAAACAGTGTATGTTCAAAATGGAAATCTAACCTGAAATGAATGTCATTAAAAAGATTAGTCAAAGCAATCTATTAGTATTCATAATACCTCCCTTGACCTAGGCACCTTGGCTGTAAAAATAATGATAGGAGGAGCTGGAAGGACGGTTGAGTGGTTAAGAGCTCTGACTGCAGTCCCAGTGGACCCTGGTTAGGTTCTTAGCACCTACATGCTGACTCACAACTGTCTGTACCTCAGTTCTAGGAGATCTGATGCCCTCTTCAGATCTCTGAAGGTATCAGTCACACCCATGGTAATACATATACATGCAGTCAAGACACTTGTCCACATAAAATAAAAATTTTATAAGCGAAACAAAATATTGCATGGATTATCTAAGAAAAACATTGGAAATAATTGATTCTACAATTTTTTTATTTGTATGCTCTTTATCAATGAAATTTTATATTTAAAAAAAGAGGACATTAAGTTAGAAGGAAAATGCAGGGGTGGGAATTAATGAGGGTTGGAAGGGTTTGGGGAAGTGAATATGGTCAAAATATATTGTATGTATACCTTGGATTCTTAATGAAAATATTAAATGTTTTAAAAGTAATGTGCCCTTCTGTGATCACACCATCCCTTTCTTCTTCCTCTGACCCAGCCCACCTCTACCCCTTCATTAATCTGAGCCTATTCTTGTCAAGCTCTCCTCATTTTCAAATCCAGTAAACACTATCTTGTACCTTTACATGAACATGTTCCTGAGTTGGAAGCCATTCAGCTGACAGCGCCCTTCTCCCAGGATCCCTGGTTTTCCTTTCTCCTTTACGAATGTTCTGTTGCAGTAACATTTCTCAGTTCCTTCCTTTGCCCTACCTTTCCATACTGGAGAATCTGGATTCTGTTCTCAGTGTCTCTCTTCCCACCCTATATGCTCGGCCTCATCAACAGCACCTAGAAGAATACAGAATGATTTACCGTTGCTTCCTTTCATAAAGGATGAATTTCTACCCCCCCCTTTAAAGGTGTGCATTGAATTTCTAAACCCAAGAGTCTCGACCTGTGATTGTATCTAGATAATAGAACCTTTAAAAGGGTAATTAAGTTAAAGTAAGGTCCTTAGGTTGGGTCTTCATCCAATGTGAATGGCTTCCTTATAAGAAAAGGTAATTAGAACACAGCAAACACAAATGGGCAACTATGTAATGACAGGGTAGCTGGCATTCAGTTCCATAAGCTTAACCCCTTTTACAAGGCATAAATCTGCAGCTCTAGCCCAGATCTACTTTCTGGGCTGTAGATCCATGATCCACCTAGATCAGAAAAGATTAAACACCTTTCCCTCAGATCTATGTCTTTCAATCCCTATTCTTGGTAAGACGCATCAACTACCCAAGTCAAGGGCATGAGATCCCTACAGAGGATGTGTGATCTTACACATTCTTAAATCTCTTCACTCATTACTTCATTTATTTACACATAAGCGTTATGTGTATCTTCATTATCTCACATAAAGTACTATTAATAATAATGTCCAATTGATGCTTTGTGTGTATGTAAAAAGAGCAGTTCAGAAGTCCTCTAAGACCACCATCATGTTTAGTCACTGGTTCAACAAGCTCCGGAACTCATAATGAGGCTTATAGCTGCCCTTTCTCTGGGAAGTCAGACAGAGAGCTCGCATAGCAGCAGGTATGAAGGCAATGCTTACAGTGCACCTGAGTCTGACTGTCAACAGCCGAGCTGGAAGTCACCCACATGTACACCAGAGGCCATTAGATGTCCATAAATCAAATTATTACTACACACTTGTCTAGGCTCTGATTAAAATATAGACATCTGGGGACTGGGGATTTAGCTCAGTGGTAGAGCGCTTACCTAGGAAGCGCAAGGCCCTGGGTTCGGTCCCCAGCTCCGAAAAAAAAAAAAAAAGAACCAAAATATAGACATCTGTTAGGGTGCACTATGTAAAGGTTGTCTCTGTGTGTTCAATTGTTGAGTGCTGTACGGGCAGAGATTTTGGTTCTGAGTGCTGGCTGATGTTGGTATTGCCATTCTTATGGTCAGCACCTGCCTCAGTATTTTGTAAACACTCTTCCTCGCTCACCTGTTGATTGACTTAATAGACACATGATAGCCAATAGCTAGCCAGGAAAGGGAAGGAAGACTTCCGGGCTGAGAGAAGGTCTGTGGGAGAAAAAGCAGAAGCAGGAGATTCACCAGCATGACATGGAGGTGATTGGATGTGAACAGGAGCAAAGAGGTAAAGAGGTAGCCATGTGGCGAGTCATAGGCTAGTTAGTTGGGTTAAATTTAGATTGAGCTAGCTGAGAAAGGCTAGTTAGTTGGGTTAAATTTAGATTGAGCTAGCTGAGAAAGGCTAGTTAATTGGGTTAAATTTAGATTGAGCTAGCTGAGAGTCTGCCAAGCTATAGGCCCAAGCTTTAGATTTTAATAAGTCTCTATGTCATTATTCAACCATTGGTTGGTCCCACTATAGGGACATCCTTACCAGGCCTAAAGATCACATCCCAGGAACTGGTCAAGGGCCAAATCCTTTATTGCCCAGGGATTCATCGCATATGCATATGCTTTAGTGCTCAGGAAATGCTTAATCTTCCATTGTGTGTTCTTTGTCAATTATGATCAGTCATGACAGGGGTTGTGGATTTAGCTCAGTGGTAGAGCACTTGCCTAGCAAGCGCAAGGCCCTGGGTTCGGTCCCCAGCTCCGGAAAAAAAAAAAAAAAAGATGATCAGTCATGACCAAGTTCTGCCAACACCCTTTCTTTTCTTTTTTTCTTACTTCTCTCCTCTCCCTTTTTAATGACAGTTCTTTGATATACAGTAGTATAAATACCAGAATAAAATAAGAAATTGAGCTTTTATAAAAAGCACAAGTCAATATGAAGATAAAAGCAATCTAACTTTTCTCAAACTTTCAAATTAGTGGACACCATGACCATCACAAAGATAAGAGTAAGACTCCAGGGCCAACCAAATTAACAGATGTCTCCAAAGAACAATGGAATTATTCAAGACTAGCACAGTGCTGCTGCAGCTGGAGTACTGTACCATAGGAAGGTGTGGCTGTAGTCAAAAAGTCAGGGCAAAGGAACTCTTAAAAGATACAAGTGGGTACAGACTGTATATGAGGAGCTCATTGGTCTTGGAGAATGAAGGTAGGAGTGGGGGTGTAAACATTCTGGGGACAGTGTCTTTTTGAATTTTGCAATCTTAGAAATATTCAAGATAAAGAATTTTCTAAAGAAATCTATAATACACATATGCAATGCAAGGACTACATACAGAATGTAGCGAAATCTCTTTTAGGTCTTTTAGAAAGCTCTAGGAACTATATTTATCTCAGACAGGCAGCTGTCAGCCCTCCCTCTTAGTTCCTTTTCCCTTCTAATTTTGGCTGAGTCTGACAAGAACAGTTTTATCTCAGAATCATCAACTTTCAAACAACTTTAATTATAGCCAAGTTTTTGCACATTTTCATAAGAAGCAGGCAAAAATTCCTTGAAATAGGAGGGATTACACTCAAAAGGGACTGTATAAGAATAGTGTGTTTTTACAGTCGGGGACTACAAAAAAGTTAAGACAACAGAATTAGATTCATGTATAAAAGTTCGTGTGACAATGTGATCGGCTACGGCACTGCAAGCATACGGCAGAGTAAGGTATTCTACGTGTTTCTAAACCTCCAAACACAACACTCAGTAGTCTGTATAAATTTACATGCATTGAGCTTGTGTGACCATGACTGGAACTCTACCTAGCAACTGTAGATTGTTCCTAGAGAAGGAGGAATGAGAATGATAAAGTGGAGAATGGGAGCCTAAGAGTTTCAACCACATTGGTAAAGCTCTATGGAAAGAGTAAATGCAGCAAGTGCAGGCTGCCTTTGGATCTGCAAAAATCATCCTTCCTTTCTGTCTCCTCATCCTATTGCTTGTGCCTTCCAGGGTTCAACAGAGAAGGACCAATAGTGGAGATATATATATATATATATATATATATATTACAAGCAACTACCACATGGTATGACACACACATGCACATGTACATACACAAGCACTCACTCACACACACACACACACACGCGCGTGCATACACTCACACATAGGCACACTCACACATAAACATACACACAGTTTTCAACCATAAAAAAATGAAATAATTATATGACCACATAAATGAACACTGAAAATGTAGGCCAAGTGACAAGTAATAGCCAAGGGACAAATGCTGAATGATTCTACTCTTCTGAAATCTCTGTAACAGTCAAGCTCTTGTGGATAGAGAAAAGATCACGAGTTACCAGGAACCTAGAAGATGGGGGAAGTTGTTGCTTAACATTTGTAGCATTTCTTGTTCTAGGTGATGAAAATGATTTCAAAGAAGATAGTGTTAGTATCTACAACATTGTGAATATAATATATACTGCTGACTTATATACTTTAAAAAGATCAAAACCCAGGGACTGGGGAGGTGACTCAGTCTGGATTCCCAGTACCCACATGAAAAGCCAAGCGTGGCTACATACCCTGTAACACCAGTGCTGGGGGTGGAAACACGAGATATAGAAGACAGCTGCAGTTGTCACCGAGTCTAGACAGTCCTTGTGTTTCAGGCTCAGGGAGAGATCCTGCCTTAAAAATAAAGGTGGGAAAGCTACTAAGGATGGCAGTGACATCATACACATGTACGCACATACCCACGCACACATGCATTACAAAGACACAGACCCAGGAATGATCAAAACATCAATACTTTATTCATACACACACACACACACACATACACACATCATGCACTGGAATTAATATTGAAATATACAAAACATCTATTCACATACTTGAAGAGAAAAATGGCATGTGACCAATTTAAAGACAGATTTAGTCTTGGAAATTGGTTTTTCCAGCTGCAGAGTCAGGCCAGGCAAGTTGAGGCCAGCTGTCAGGAGTCTGGGTTTGCGTTCTGGTGACACAGTGATGCTGTACTCTACAGCACGATGTCTTCACCATCAAAGACTGCTCAGGCCTTTCAAATAACTGAGTGGCACACACCCAAATAGCCCAGGAAGGTTTTCCTTCTTTAAAGGAACCTGACTTTAGATTTTCATCATACCACAAAATATCACTGGAGTAACACCTATATATTTCCCCAAGTGAGCGGATTTTTTTAAGTGAGGTTTCACTATGTAACCCAGACTGGGCTGAAACTCAACTCACAGAAACACTCATGTCTCAGCCTCCCAAATACTAAAACTACATGCACATGTTAGCATACCTGGTTTTGTGTCCTTTTTGACTGGATGACTGACAGTAAGGTAGCCATACTGCAGAAAAAGCCAAACATCCCATCATGATTTTCCTAACACATACTTAACTGCTGTCTTCAACTCTTACGTGAGTTTAGTTTGCAACAAAGTACAGGCTCCAAAAAGATTACGGGAATATTTTTTAAATATGTAAATTATTTATTTACAAGTGATATGAAAATTGTGAGTAGAATAACAACTGAGCGACTCTTACTGTCTCCCAACAAATAATAGCAATTAATGTCTAAAACCCGCCCCCACACTGACATGCTTTCTCCAACAAAGCCACACCCACTCCTGATAAGGGGGACCAGTTTCAAACCACCATAGAGGGCGATTATATAACCAGCAGGTACTGATATTTCGAGAAGCTGAAAGAAAGGATTGTGAGTGTTTTCACCCTAGAGAGATAATAGGTGCTTGACTTAAACAGTGCTCAATGCAGAAGTGTATTAAACACCACACTTACAGCTACCGCATTAATATATAGCACTTTTACATTTCTGTGTACCAGCTAAAGTAAGTTTAATCCAAAGTTACAAAATATTAATAAGGCCAGAATTTTTTCATAAAATTTTTTCTATTCAGTTTCTATTCTTTCAAAAAAACAAAAAAAAAAAAAACAAAAAAAAAAAACAAAACAAAACTACAGCCACTTCTCTCTGATACATTTTTTCTTTCATGACTAAACTTGCAGAGGCAGGACAAGCAAGATGAGGAGGGGAAGGGGGAGACACTGCATTCTGTTTCCCAGCTCCTCTGTTCTTAATTGGCCCCACCTCCTGACTCCTTCCCTCTGGTCTTCCTTTCTTCTTCCTTTCTGACATGTTGGCTTGTTTGCTTGCTTTTGTTTCCCTTTGCCTTGACCCCTCGTTGTTGTTCTGGCCACCATTCACCTCTGCCATCAGCCAGTGGTAAAGAGAATGATGTGGTAACTGGCCCTCTCACTCCTGTGTCAGCAGGATGCAATCAGTAAGACAAAGCAAGCAGGTGGAGAAAATGCAGAGAGTAGGAGCAAGATAGAGCGAATGCACGGTATAGATGGCTGTCAGTGAGGTGCTTACTGCACAGGAATGGAGACCTGAGTTTCATCCCCAGGCCCCTCATGAAACAACCAGATGTGGTGATGTCTCCTACAACCCCAGAGCTGGGGAGGTAGGGACAGGTGGATCCCTGGGGCTCACTGACCAACCAGCTTAACTCAACGAGCAAATTTGAGTCCCAGTGAGAGATCCTATCGAAAAAAATAAAATAAAAGGTGGATTGTACCTGAGGAATGACACAGATGTGGGCATGTACGTAATGCGTGCGCGTGCGCCCGCGCGCGCGTGTGCGCGCGCGCACACACACACACACACACACACACACACACACACACGTACAAACACGCATGCACAATAAAAAGAAAACCCCTTTTCAAGATGAGATTTGGTAAAGCATAAGAAGTTCAAAGCTCCGTTCCCTTTAAGCTTGTTTAAAGTGATGATCCTCTAGGACGGCTCCACGGCTCCTCTATGTTAATAACAATGCCCTGCTGATCATTTTGTGCTATTAGGGAACATCACTCCGCGAGAAGACAAGGACTTCTATGAAGACTCGATCTATTCGCTTCTGTCCGCTTCAGGCTCAGGAGAGTTTCCCCCCTTGTTTTTGCTGCCTGTGATTCTTGAATGTCACTTGAAAAAGGAAAATCCATAATTCTGCAAACAGAAATTACAACCTCCACCCTTATTGAACATCAAGTAGCACTCAGTCATGCGTGCAAACTTATTGTGGGAAAATAAATCATAAACCTATGAAAATTAATTTAATTATGCTCTCAGAGCTTTCCTATTGACAGAATGTGCACATAACTCCTTTAGGACAATAACATCCTAATGGGGTCTAGTAGACAAACGGGTTGTTGTTGTTGTTGTTGTCGTTGTTGTTATTTAAATCACTTAATTGTTCATTCCTCTCAGGATCATATCTTGCAAGTCAATAGTTACATTGTCATTTAAAAGGAGAAACTGAGGCAGAGCCACATTTCAACCAGAAGATCTTCTGAACCCCACTGCCTGTTCCTGTATCATTTTTCTTCCTGTGCATTGAAATATATGTGCAAGGTTGTTTCTGGGAGTGGATGAAGAAATATATGTGTAAGGTTGTATCTGGGAGTGGATGGAGAAATATGTGTCCAAGGATGTATCTCTTAGGTGATGGAGAATTCTAGCACTGTGTATTCTCTGACATTTCAGTTGAACAAATGACCAAAGGACCCTCCCAGGTGGATATAACTTGGCTTTAGGCAATTAGTGTTCAAAGCCACATTACTGTCGTCTTCCTGAAGCTGCAACTTGACAGTCTGATAAACAATAGCACTGAGGGAGGTGTGAACTTCCACTATTTATCTCAATGGGCTGTTAACTTTGAAACCTAATTATGATCACTTAAATGCCAACACTGTTAATCATTTCACCGCTGAGCACTGTACCAGAAACATCCAGCCACAGCAGTGTGCTTCTTCCCGGGGTGGCCAGGTTCAGCTGCCGTGTCCTGATGAGCTTCTGCAGACTGTCCTCTTGTTACTGGCATCGACCTCGGACTGGTTAAATAGGCACATTCAGCACGGGAGCCATGGGCTAAGCAAGACACCTCGGACTGGTCTTAAAACAAAGACAGGAGCGAGTGTCTGCTACTGGGTTATTTCTCTGATTCATATAAGACGTAGAGCTCTGGCAAGACCCTGGGTTTAGCTGACAGCACCAAAACCAAAAAATAAACAAATACTGAGACTGATAAACATCTCTCTGCTTGTTTGCAGTTAAGAGATTTACATATTGTGTTGATCTTACCCAGAAAGATTACCCCAACATTAGGAGATGCTGGTTCACAATTAAAAGAAAAAAAATGAAAGAAGAGGTGGGGTTACCAGCTAAATTCTGAGTTCTGTTATACAGTGATAGAATTTCGGTGTGACTTATGTAAAGTTGAATGGGATGGGATTGAGGGCACTTGAATCAGTACTGTGTAGAAAGGAAAGGAAAGGAACGTTCACATCTTCTGCAAGGCAAATGGGGGTGGGTGGGTGGGGAGACTAGATTTTTTTTTCTATTTTTCTTCTAATTTGTGTTACTGGAGGCTGAACCCAGGGCCTCACGCACAGTAGGCATGCTTTCTATCACTGAGTTGCATTCCAGATCCAGATATCCTCTTCCAATGAGCAATCGAAGTCTAGGCAGTACTTTTCTTTGTAGGAAGGCTCTGCAGCAGGGGCTTTCAAACCGCATTCCTTAAAAGGTGGTTTCTCAGGCCACTGCAGATCCTCCAGGCAGATAGGCTGTGAGGCTGAAAGAACAAACTCTCAGGATGCTAATGCTCACTGGTGTGTAAGAACTACTGGCCTATGAGAAACCTACAGAGCTGAGGACAGGACCTGTCTGTCATTATCCGGAACCAAACAATGACCTCCTGCCTACATCACCATTAACCCCACTGCATAATTAAAAAGAAGGAAAATCCATGTCACATACTTGAAAGATATATTTCATTGTACCTCTAACCAACATATTTTGACTATTTCTTTTACCCATTGTTCTGAGAAAGCTCCGTGCCTGATCTGCTACACAGAAAATGTAGAAAGAAATGAGAAATACACATTAGGTTTTAAATAGTTTGACTATTAGCACCTTTGGCTTTGATCTTTCTGGTATACATCTCTTGAAGACGACACAGAAAAACACTCCTAAAATGTGTTCAAAACTCAAAAGCTTCTACCTCAAGCTCATATGCTAATGATTTATAATCATTTGATCCAAGTAAAACTATTACCAGGTATGATGTCATGTCTATAATCCCAGCACTCAACAGTCATAGGCAAGTAGATCTTTGTGAGTTCAAGGCTAACCTGGCCTAAACAGAGAGTTCCAAGCCTGTCACACCTACATAGTGAAATGCTCTCTCAAAAGAAAATTATTATATATTATGGTTAATATTCTCAACTTGACAAGCTCTGTAATCACTAGTGTCTATGACGGGAAATCCATACTTAGTGTACCCAATACCACTCTGTGGTCTGGGGTCCCAGACTGAATAAAAATGTGAAAGTCAGCTGAGTGCATCCTGACTGCAGATACAATGTGACCAGCTGCCTCATGTCCCTGATGTCATGCTTTCTCTGTTGTGGTAGAATGTTTGCCCTTGAAACATGAGAAGAAATAACTCTTTGCTTCATAAGTTGCTGCATTTATCAGGTGTCTGTCACAGCCACAAGACAATTTACTACTACATTTTTTATGGTATATTTGACCATTCACTTTCTCTAAACTAAGGAAGGCATAGTATTCCCCAGAAACTTTTTTTTATTTTTTTTTTATTTATTTATTTTTTTTATTAACTTGAGTATTTCTTATATACATTTCAAGTGTTATTCCCTTTCCCGGTTTCCGGGCAAACATCCCCCTCCCCCCTCCCCTTCCTTATGGGTGTCCCCCTCTCAACCCTCCCCCCATTGCCGCCCTCCCCCCATAGTCTAGTTCACTGGGGGTTCAGTCTTAGCAGGACCCAGGGCTTCCCCTTCCACTGGTGCTCTTACTAGGATATTCATTGCTACCTATGAGGTCAGAGTCCAGGGTCAGTCCATGTATAGTATTTAGGTAGTGGCTTAGTCCCTGGAAGCTCTGGTTGCTTGACATTGTTGTACTTTTGGGGTCTCGAGCCCCTTCAAGCTCTTCCAGTTCTTTCTCTGATTCCTTCAACGGGGGACCTATTCTCAGTTCAGTGGTTTGCTGCTGGCATTCGCCTCTGTATTTGCTGTATTCTGGCTGTGTCTCTCAGGAGTGATCTACATCCGGCTCCTGTTGGTCTGCACTTCTTTGCTTCATCCATCTTGTCCAATTGGGTGGCTGTATATGTATGGGCCACCTGTGGGGCAGGCTCTGAATGGGTGTTCCTTCAGTCTCTGTTTTAATCTTTGCCTCTCCCTTCCCAGCCAAGGGTATTCTTTTTCCTCATTTAAAGAAGGAGTGAAGCATTCACATTTTGATCATCCGTCTTGAGTTTCGTTTGTTCTAGGGATCTAGGGTAATTCAAGCATTTGGGCTAATAGCCACTTATCAATGAGTGCATACCATGTATGTCTTTCTGTGATTGGGTTAGCTCACTCAGGATGATATTTTCCAGTTCCAACCATTTGCCTACGAATTTCATAAACTTGTTGTTTTTGATAGCTGAGTAATATTCCATTGTGTAGATGTACCACATTTTCTGTATCCATTCCTCTGTTGAAGGGCATCTGGGTTCTTTCCAGTTTCTGGCTATTATAAATAAGGCTGCGATGAACATAGTGGAGCACGTGTCTCTTTTATATGTTGAGGCATCTTTTGGGTATATGCCCAAGAGAGGTATAGCTGGATCCTCAGGCAGTTCAATGTCCAATTTTCTGAGGAACCTCCAGACTGATTTCCAGAATGGTTTTACCAGTCTGCAATCCCACCAACAATGGAGGAGTGTTCCTCTTTCTCCACATCCTCGCCAGCATCTGCTGTCACCTGAGTTTTTGATCTTAGCCATTCTCACTGGTGTGAGGTGGAATCTCAGGGTTGTTTTGATTTGCATTTCCCTTATGACTAAAGATGTTGAACATTTCTTTAGGTGTTTCTCAGCCATTCGGCATTCCTCAGCTGTGAATTCTTTGTTTAGCTCTGAACCCCATTTTTAATAGGGTTATTTGTTTCCCTGCGGTCTAACTTCTTGAGTTCTTTGTATATTTTGGATATAAGGCCTCTATCTGTTGTAGGATTGGTAAAGATCTTTTCCCAATCTGTTGGTTGCCGTTTTGTCCTAACCACAGTGTCCTTTGCCTTACAGAAGCTTTGCAGTTTTATGAGATCCCATTTGTCGATTCTTGATCTTAGAGCATAAGCCATTGGTGTTTTGTTCAGGAAATTTTTTCCAGTGCCCATGTGTTCCAGATGCTTCCCTAGTTTTTCTTCTATTAGTTTGAGTGTGTCTGGTTTGATGTGGAGGTCCTTGATCCACTTGGACTTAAGCTTTGTACAGGGTGATAAGCATGGATCAATCTGCATTCTTCTACATGTTGCCCTCCAGTTGAACCAGCACCATTTGCTGAAAATACTATCTTTTTTCCATTGGATGGTTTTGGCTCCTTTGTCAAAAATCAAGTGACCATAGGTGTGTGGGTTCATTTCTGGGTCTTCAATTCTATTCCATTGGTCTATCCGTCTGTCGCTGTACCAATACCATGCAGTTTTTATCACTATTGCTCTGTAATACTGCTTGAGTTCAGGGATAGTGATTCCCCCTGAAGTCCTTTTATTGTTGAGGATAGCTTTAGCTATCCTGGGTTTTTTGTTATTCCAGATGAATTTGCAAATTGTTCTGTCTAACTCTTTGAAGAATTGGATTGGTATTTTGATGGGGATTGCATTGAATCTGTAGATTGCTTTTGGTAAAATGGCCATTTTTACTAAATTAGTCCTGCCAATCCATGAGCATGGGAGATCTTTCCATCTTCTGAGGTCTTCTTCAATTTCTTTCCTCAGTGTCTTGAAGTTCTTATTGTACAGATCTTTTACTTGCTTGGTTAAAGTCACACCGAGGTACTTTATATTATTTGGGTCTATTATGAAGGGTGTCGTTTCCCTAATTTCTTTCTCGGCTTGTTTCTCTTTTGTATAGAGGAAGGCAACTGATTTATTTGAGTTAATTTTATACCCAGCCACTTTGCTGAAGTTGTTTATCAGCTTTAGTACTTCTCTGGTGGAACTTTTGGGATCACTTAAATATACTATCATATCATCTGCAAATAGTGATATTTTGACCTCTTCTTTTCCGATCTGTATCCCTTTGATCTCCTTTTGTTGTCTGATTGCTCTGGCTAGAACTTCAAGAACTATATTGAATAAGTAGGGAGAGAGTGGGCAGCCTTGTCTAGTCCCTGATTTTAGTGGGATTGCTTCAAGTTTCTCTCCATTTAGTTTAATGTTAGCAACTGGTTTGCTGTATATGGCTTTTACTATATTTAGGTATGGGCCTTGAATTCCTATTCTTTCCAGGACTTTTATCATGAAGGGGTGTTGAATTTTGTCAAATGCTTTCTCAGCATCTAATGAAATGATCATGTGGTTCTGTTCTTTCAGTTTGTTTATATAATGGATCACGTTAATGGTTTTCCGTATATTAAACCATCCCTGCATGCCTGGGATGAAGCCTACTTGATCATGGTGGATGATTGTTTTGATGTGCTCTTGAATTCGGTTTGCCAGAATTTTATTGAGTATTTTTGCATCGATATTCATAAGGGAAATTGGTCTGAAGTTCTCTTTCTTTGTTGTGTCTTTGTGTGGTTTAGGTATAAGAGTAATTGTGGCTTCGTAGAAGGAATTCGGTAGGGCTCCATCTGTTTCAATTTTGTGGAATAGTTTGGATAATATTGGTATGAGGTCTTCTATGAAGGTTTGATAGAATTCTGCACTAAACCCGTCTGGACCTGGGCTCTTTTTGGTTGGGAGACCTTTAATGACTGCTTCTATTTCCTTAGGAGTTATGGGGTTGTTTAACTGGTTTATCTGTTCCTGATTTAACTTCGATACCTGGTATCTGTCTAGGAAATTGTCCATTTCCTGAAGATTTTCAAGTTTTGTTGAATATAGGTTTTTATAGTAAGATCTGATGATTTTTTGAATTTCTTCTGAATCTGTAGTTATGTCTCCCTTTTCATTTCTGATTTTGTTAATTTGGACACACTCTCTGTGTCCTCTCGTTAGTCTGGCTAAGGGTTTATCTATCTTGTTGATTTTCTCAAAGAACCAACTTTTGGTTCTGTTGATTCTTTCTATGGTCCTTTTTGTTTCTACTTGGTTGATTTCCGCTCTGAGTTTGATTATTTCCTGCCTTCTACTCCTCCTGGGTGTATTTGCTTCTTTTTGTTCTAGAGCTTTTAGGTGTGCTGTCAAGCTGCTGACATATGCTCTTTCCTGTTTCTTTCTGCAGGCACTCAGCGCTATGAGTTTTCCTCTTAGCACAGCTTTCATTGTGTCCCATAAGTTTGGGTATGTTGTATCTTCATTTTCATTAAATTCTAAAAAGTTTTTAATTTCTTTCTTTATTTCTTCCTTGACCAGGTTATCATTGAGTAGAGCATTGTTCAATTTCCACGTATATGTGGGCATTCTTCCCTTATTGTTATTGAAGACCAGTTTTAGGCCGTGGTGGTCCGATAGCACGCATGGGATTATTTCTATCTTTCTGTACCTGTTGAGGCCCGTTTTTTGACCAATTATATGGTCAATTTTGGAGAAAGTACCATGAGGAGCTGAGAAGAAGGTATATCCTTTTGCTTTAGGATAGAATGTTCTATAAATATCCGTTAAGTCCATTTGGCTCATGACTTCTCTTAGTCTGTTGACATCACTGTTTAATTTCTGTTTCCATGATCTGTCCATTGATGAGAGTGGGGTGTTGAAATCTCCCACTATTATTGTGTGAGGTGCAATGTGTGCTTTGAGCTTTAGTAAGGTTTCTTTTATGTATGTAGATGCCCTTGTATTTGGGGCATAGATATTTAGGATTGAGAGTTCATGTTGGTGGATTTTTCCTTTGATGAATATGAAGTGTCCTTCCTTATCTTTTTTGATGACTTTTAGTTGGAAATTGATTTTATTTGATATTAGAATGGCTACTCCAGCTTGCTTCTTCTGACCATTTGCTTGGAAAGTTGTTTTCCAGCCTTTCACTCTGAGGTAGTGTCTGTCTTTGTCTCTGAGGTGTGTTTCCTGTAGGCAGCAGAATGCAGGGTCCTCATTGTGTATCCAGTTTGTTAATCTATGTCTTTTTATTGGGGAGTTGAGGCCATTGATATTGAGAGATATTAAGGAATAGTGATTATTGCTTCCTGTTATATTCATATTTGGATGTGAGGTTATTTTTGTGTGCTTTCATTCTCTTTGTTTTGTTGCCAAGACGATTAGTTTCTTGCTTCTTCTAGGGTATAGCTTGCCTCCTTATGTTGGGCTTTACCATTTATTATCCTTTGTAGTGCTGGATTTGTGGAAAGATATTGTGTAAATTTGGTTTTGTCATGGAATATCTTGGTTTCTCCATCAATGTTAATTGAGAGTTTTGCTGGATACAGTAACCTGGGCTGGCATTTGTGTTCTCTTAGGGTCTGTATAACATCAGTCCAGGATCTTCTGGCCTTCATAGTTTCTGGCGAGAAGTCTGGTGTGATTCTGATAGGTCTCCCTTTATATGTTACTTGACCTTTTTCCCTTACTGCTTTTAATATTCTTTCTTTATTTTGTGCGTTTGGTGTTTTGACAATTATGTGACGGGAGGTGTTTCTTTTCTGGTCCAATCTATTTGGTGTTCTGTAGGCTTCTTGTATGTCTATGGGTATCTCTTTTTTTAGGTTAGGGAAGTTTTCTTCTATGATTTTGTTGAAGATATTTACTGGTCCTTTGAGCTGGGAGTCTTCACTCTCTTCTATACCTATTATCCTTAGGTTTGATCTTCTCATTGAGTCCTGGATTTCCTGTATGTTTTGGACCAGTAGCTTTTTCCGCTTTACATTATCTTTGACAGTTGAGTCAATGATTTCTATGGAATCTTCTGCTCCTGAGATTCTCTCTTCCATCTCTTGTATTCTGTTGGTGAAGCTTGTATCTACAGCTCCTTGTCTCTTCTTTTGGTTTTCTATATCCAGGGTTGTTTCCATGTGTTCTTTCTTGATTGCTTCTATTTCCATTTTTAATTCCTTCAACTGTTTGATTGTGTTTTCCTGGAATTCTTTCAGGGATTTTTGTGTCTCCTCTCTATGGGCTTCTACTTGTTTATTTATGTTTTCCTGGAATTCTTTCAGGGATTTTTGCGATTCTTTCAGGCATTTTTGCGATTCCTCTCTGTAGGCTTCTACTTGTTCTCTAAGGGAGTTCTTCACGTCTTTCTTGAAGTCCTCCAGCATCATGATCAAAAATGATTTTGGAACTAGATCTTGCTTTTCTGGTGTGTTTGGATATTCCATGTTTGTTTTGATGGGAGAATTGGGCTCCGATGGTGCCATGTAGTCTTGGTTTCTGTTGCTTGGGTTCCTGCGCTTGCCTCTCGCCATCAGATTATCTCTAGTGTTACTTTGTTCTGCTATTTCTGACAGTGGCTAGACTGTCCTATAAGCCTGTGTGTCAGGAGTGCTGTAGACCTGTTTTCCTCTCTTTCAGTCAGTTATGGGGACAGAGTGTTCTGCTTTCCGGCGTGTGGTTTTTCCTCTCTACAGGTCTTCAGCTGTTCCTGTGGGCCTGTGTCTTGAGTTCACCAGGCAGCTTTCTTGCAGCAGAAAAGTTGGTCTTACCTGTGGTCCCGAGGCTCAAGTTCGCTCGTGGGGTGCTACCCACGGGCTCTCTGCAGCAGCAGCAAGCAGGAAGACCTGTGCTGCCGTTTCCGGGAGCTTCAGTGCACCAGGGTTCCAGATGGTCTTTGGCTTTTTCCTCTGGCGTCCGAGATGTGTGTGCAGAGAGCAGTCTCTTCTGGTTTCCCAGGCTTGTCTGCCTCTCTGAAGGTTCAGCTCTCCCTCCCACGGGATTTGGGTGCAGAGAACTGTTTATCCGGTCTGTTTCCTTCTGGTTCTGGTGGTGTCTCAGGCACAGGGGTCCTGCTGCTCCTGGGCCCTCCCCCACGGGAGCCCAGAGGCCTTATACAGTTTCCTCTTGGGCCAGGGATGTGGGCAGGGGTGAGCAGTGTTGGCGGTCTCTTCCTCTCTGCAGCCTCAGGAGTGCCCACCTGACCAGGCGGTTGGGTCTCTCTCTCACAGGGTCTGGGGGCAGAGAGCTGCTGCGGGCCGGGATCCGCGGGTGTGGGACTTCCCCCCAGAAACTTTTAATGTGTCTTGAACAAATGTTGCTTACTCAAGAATGCCCCTTTCTCTGAGGCTGAAGAGTGCCTCAGTGGTTAAGAAGAATAGGGAGGCAAAGTTTAGAACAGAGGCTGAAGGAACGCCCATTCAGAGCCTGCCCCACATGTGACCCATACATATATAGCCACCAAACTATAGAAGATGGATGAAGCAAAGAAGTGAAGGCTGACAGGAACTGGATGTAGATTTCTCCTGAGAGACACAGCCAGAATACAGCAAATACAGAGGTGAATGCCAGCAGCAAACCACTGAACTGAGAATGGGAACCCCGTTGAAGGAATCAGAGAAAGAACTGGAAGAGCTTGAAGGGGCTCGAGACCCCATATGTACAACAATGCCAACCAACCAGAGCTTCCAGGGACTAAGCCACTACCCAAAGACTATACATGGACTGACCCTGGACTCTGACCTCATAGGTAGCAATGAATAGCCTAGTAAGAGCACCAGTGGAAGGGGAAGCCCTTGGTCCTGCCAAGACTGAATCCCCAGTGAACGTGACTACTGGGGGGAGGGCAGTAATGGGGGGAGGATGAGGAGGAGGACACCCATATAGAAGGGAAGGAGAAGGGGTTAGGAGGATGTTGGCCTGGAAACCGGGAAAGGGAATAACAATTGAAATGTAAATAAGAAATACCCAATTTAATAAAGATGGAGGGAAAAATGAATACATAAAACTTGCTAACTGAATAGACAGAAGAAGAAGAAGAAGGAGGAGGAGGAGGAGGAGGAGGAGGAGGAGGAGGAGGAGAAGGAGGAGGAGGAGAAGGAGAAGGAGAAGGAGAAGGAGAAGGAAAAGGAGAAGGAGAAGGAGAAGGAGAAGACGACGACGACTGGATGATTCCCAGCACCCACATGATGGCTCATAACCATCTGCAACTCCAGCTCCAAGGATGCCCTCTTATGTGCCCTGATGCCCTGCCAATACTAGACGCACATATAGCATTGTTCACACACACACAGAGACACACAAACACACACACACACAAATAAAATACTTTTTAAACAAAACAGGAATGTTTTTCCCCTAAACTCATATTCCTGTTGAAATTAAATAAATTCTAGTAGATGTTCACCAAGCTTATCAAGTTTATCGAATAACAGAAAACCTAGGTTTCTTGATTATTTTTGTTCATTTTATTCATCCAAATGATTGCATATTCTCAAGTGACTAACCAAAACTGTCTAGCAAGGATCACTTCTGTCCCATAAATTTAAGTTGGAAAGCCATGAATACATGGAATAGAATCAAATGCTGAATATATGGAATAGATTCAAAATCAGCACTTATTATTGTTACCCTCATTAAAGATTAAATGTGACACAGGAACTTAGAAGCAGTCAGGGACAGGATCATTCCGGTCTCTGCCTGCACACAGAGCCGAAAGCCAGTCTCCAGGAGCGCTAATACACCTGAGAGGAGAGGTAAGACCACCTTTTCTGCTCCAAGGGACCTGCCTGGAGCCCTCAGGACACAGGAACCCAGAAGCAGTCTGGGACAAAATCCTTTTGGTTTCTGCCTGTGCCTGTGCCTGTCCCACAGCTCTCTGTACCCAGATCCCCTGGGGAGAGAGCAGGACTCTCAGAAGTACAGAAAATCCTGAAAACACAGGGGCGACCACCACTTCTGTTCACATTCCTGACCCAAGAGGAACCCATCTGGAGAACTCTGGACACAGGAACTGAGGAACAGTCTGGGACAAGACACTTCCAGTTTGTGCCTGTGTCTGGAAGCTGACCCAGTGACACAGCTCTCTATATCCAGATCCCACTGGGAGAAATCAAGTATCCAGGAATGCTGACACATAGGCTTACAGGAGGGTCAAGCCACTGTCAGAGACAGCAGGACCGGCTAACACCAGAGACAACCAGATGGCAAGAGGCAAGCACAGGAATGTGAGGAATAGAAACTAAGACTACTTGGCATCATCAGAGCCCAGTTCTCCCACTGAAGCAAATACTGGATATCCAAACACGCCAGAAAAGCAAGATTTGGATTTAAAATCTCATCTCATGATGATAATAGAGGACTTTAAGAATGACATAAATAATTCCCTTAACAAAATATAGAACAACACAGGTAAACAAGTAGAAACCCTGCAAGAAAAACCACAAAAATCCCTTAAAGAATTGCAGAAAAACACAATCAAACAGGTGAAGGAATTGAAAAAACCATCCAGGATCTAAAAATGGAAATAGAAAGAATAAAGAAATTACAAAGAGAAACAACCCTGGATATAGAAAACCTAGGAAACGGATCAGGAGTCATAGATGCAAACATCACCAACAGAATACAAGAAATAGAAGATACAATCTCAGGGACAGAGGATACTATAGAAAACATTGACCAATCATCAAAGAAAATGTAAAATGCAAAAACCTCCTAACCAAAAACATCCAGGAAATCCAAGACAAAACTAGAAGATCAAACCTAAGGATAATAGGTATAGAAGAGAGCAAAGATTCACAACTTAACAGGCCAGTAAACATCTTTGACAAAATTATAGAAGAAAACTTCCCTAACCTAAAGAAAGAGATGTCCATAAACATACAAGAAGCCTACAGAACTCCAAATAGATTGGACCAGAAAAGAAACTCCTCCAGTCACATAATAGTTAAAACACCAAATACACAAAACAAAGAAAGAATGTTAAAAGCAGTAAGGGAAAAATGTCAAGTAACATATAAAGGCAGACCTATCAGAATTACACCAGACTTCTTACCAGAGACTATGAAAGCCAGAAGATCCTGGGCAGATATCATAGAGACCCTAAGAGAACACAAATACCAGCCCCCAGGCTACTATATTCAGCAAAACTCTCGATTAACATAAATGGACAAACCAAGATATTCCATGACAAACCCAAATTTACACAATATCTTCCCACAAATCCAGCCATACAAAAGGATAATAGATGGAAAACTCCAACACAATGAGGGAAACTATACCCTAGCGAAAGCAAGAAAATAATCTTCTTGCAACAAACCCAAAAGAAGAGAGACACACAAACATAATTCCACCTCTAACAACAAAAATAACAGGAAACAACAATCATTATTCCTTAATACCTCTTAATATCAATGGACTCAATTCCCCAATAAAAAGATACAGACTAACACACTGAATATGTAAAGAGGACCAAGCATTTTGCTGCATATAGGAAAGATACCACAGTGACAAAACAGACACTGCCTCAGAGTAAAAGACTGGAAAACAATTTTCCAAGCAAATGGTCTCAAGAAACAAATTGGAGTAGCCATCCTAATATCGAATAAAATCAACTTTCAACCAAAAGTTATCAAAAAAATAAGGAATGACACTTCATATTCATCAAAGGAAAAATCCAACAAAATGAACTCTCAATCCTGAGTACCTATGCAAGGGTACCTACATTCATAAAGGAAACCTTACTAAAGCTCAAAGCACACATTGCACCTCACACAAAAACAGTGGGAGACTTCAAAACCCCACTCTAATCAATGGGCAGATCATGGAAACAAAACCTAAAGAGAGTTACAGAAAAACTAAAAGAAGTTATGAACCAAATGGATTTAACAAATATCTATACAACGTTTCATCCTAAATCAAAAGAATATAATTTCTTCTCAGCACCTCATGGTACATTCTCCAAAATTGACCATATAATCAGTTACAAAAACAGGCCTCAACAGATACAAGAAGACAGAAATAATTCCATGCATCCTATTAGATCACCATGGACTAAGGCTGGTCTTCAATAACAACAACAACAACAGAAAGCCCACATACACATGGAAGTTGAAGAACACTCTACTTACTGATAAATCAACAAGATAGATAAACCCTTAGCCAGACTAACCAGAGGGCACAGAGAGTGTATCCAAATTAACAAAATCAGAAATGAAAAGGGAGACATAACAACAGAATCTGAGGAAATTAAAAAAATCATCAGATCCTACTACAAAAGCCTATATTCAACAAAAGTGGAAAATCTGGATGAAATAGACAATTTTCTAGACAGATACCAGGTACCAAAATTAAATCAGGATCAGATAAACCATCTGAACAGTCCCATAATTCCTAAAGAAATAGAAGTTATTAAAAGTTTCCCATCCAACCCCCCCCCAGAACCAGATGGGTTTAGTGGAGAATTTGCTCAGACCTTCATAGAAGACCTAATACCAATACTGTCCAAACTATTCCACAAAATAGAAACAGAAGGAACACTACCCAATTTCTTCTGTGATGCCACAATTATGCTTATACCTAAACCACACAAAGACCCAACAAAAAAAGAAAACTTCAGACCAATTTCCCTTATGAATACTGACACAAAAATACTCAATAAAATTCTCACAAACTGAATCCAAGACCACATCATAACGATCATCCATCATGATCAACTAGGCTTCATCCCAGGGATGCAGGAATAGTTCAATATATGGAAATCCATCAACATAATCCACTATATAAACAAGCTCAAAGGAAAAAATTCATGATCATCTCATCAGATGCTGAGAAAGCATTTGACAAAATTCAACACCCCTTCATGATAAAAGTATTGGAAAGATCAGGAATTCAAGACCCATACCTAAACAGAGTAAAAGCAATATACAGCAAATCTTTAGCCAACTTCAAACTAAATGGAGAGAAACTTGAAGCAATCCCATTAAAATCTGGGACTAGACAAGGCTGCCCACTCTCTCACTACTTATTCAATATAGTACTCAAAGTCCTAGCCAGAGCAATCAGACAACAAAAGGAAGTCAAAGAGATACTAATTGGAAAGGAAGAAGTCAAAATATCATTATTTGCAGATGATATGATAGTATACTTAAGTGATCCCAAAAGTTCCACCAGAGAACTACTAAACCTGATAAACAACTTCAACAAGGTGGCTGGATATAAAATAAGGCAAACAAATCAGTAGCTTTCCTCTGCTCAAAAGATAAACAGGCTGGGAAAGAAAGTAGGGAAACAACACCCTTCACAATAGTGACAAATAATATAAAATACCTCTGTGTCACTCTTATCAAGCAAGTGAAAAATCTGTATGACATGAACTTCAAGTCTCTGAAGAAGGAAACTGAAGAAGATCTCAGAAGATGGAAAGATCTCCCATGCTCATGGATTGGCAGGATTAACATAGTAAAAATGGCCATCTTGTCCAAAGCAATCTACAGATTTAATGCAATCCCCATCAAACTTCCAACTAAATTCTTCATAGAGTTAGAAAGAGCAATTTGCAAATTCATTTGGAATAATAAAAATCCCAGGATAGCAAAAACTATCCTCAACAATAAAAGGACTTCTGGGGGGAAATCACCATCCCTGACCTCAGGCAGTATTATAGAGCAATAGTGATAAAAACTGTATGGTATTGGTACAGAGACAGGCAGGTAGATCAATGGAATAGAATTGAAGATCCAGAAATGAACCCACATACCTATGGTCACTTGATCGTTGATAAAGGAGCTAAAATCATCCAGTGGAAAAAAGATAGCATTTTCAACAAATGGTGCTGGTTGAACTGGAGGTCAGCATGTAGAAGAATGCAAATCAATCCAAGTTCAAGTGGATCAAAGGACCTCCACATAAAACCAGATACACTCACACTAGTAGAAGAAAACGTGGTAAAGAGCCTTGATCACATGGGCACTGAGGAAAATTTTCTGAACAGAACACCAATGGCTTATTATGCTCTAAGATCAAGAATCAACAAATGGGAACTCATAAAATTGCAAAGTTTCTGTAAGGTAAAGGGTATTGTCATTAGGACAAAACAGCAACCAACAGATTGGGAAAGATCTTTACCAATCCTATATCAGAGGGCTAATGCCCAATACATACAAAGAACTCAAAAAGTTAGACTCCAGAGAATCAAATAACCCTATTAAAAATGGGGTACAGAGTTAAAGAATTTTCAGCTAAGGAATATTGAATGGCTGAGAAGTACCTAAAGAAATGTTCAACATCCTTATCATCAGGGAAATCAAAACAACCCTGAGATTCCACCTCACACCAGTCAGAATGGCTAAGATCAAAAATTCAGGTGACAACAGATGCTGGCAAGGATGTGGAGAAAGAAGAACACTCCTCCATTGTTGGTGGGATTGCAAGTCGATACAACCACCCTGGAAATCAGTCTGGAGGTTTCTCAGAATATTAGACATTGAACTACCTGAGGACCCAGCTATACCACTCCTGAGCATATACCCACAAGATGCTCCAACATACAACAAAGACACATACTCTACTATGTTCATCGCAGCCTTATTTATAATAGCCAGAAGCTAAAAAGAACCCAGATGTCCCTCAACAGAGGAATACATACAGAAAATGTGGTACATCTACACAATGGAGTACTACTCAGCTATTAAAAACAATGGCTTCATGAAATTCATAGGCAAATGAATGGGACTAGAAAATAATATCCTGAGTGAGGTAACCCAATCACAGGAAAACACATATGGTATGCACTCACTGATAAGTGGATATTAGCCCAAAAGCTCAAATTACCCAAGATGCAATCCACAGACAACATGAAGCTCAAGAAGAAGGATGACCAAAGTGCAAATGCTTCAGTCCTTCTTAGAAGGGGGAACAAAAATATTCATAGGAGGAGATACAGAGACAAAAGTTTGGAGTAGAGATTGAAAGAATGGCCATTCAGAGACTGCCCCACCTGGGGATCCAGCCCATATACATAGTCACTAAACCCAGACAATACTGCTGATGCCAAGAAATGCATGCTGACAGAAGCCTAATACAGCTGTCTCCTGAGAGGCTCTGCCAGAGCATGACAAATACAGAAACAAATGTTAGCAGCCAACCATTGAACTGAGAATTGGGTCCCTAGTGGAGGACACAGAGAAAGGATTGAAGGAGCTGCAGGGGTTTACAACCCCATAAGAACAACAATACCAACCAACCAGAGCTCTCAGGGACTAAACCACCATCCAACGAGTACCCATGGACAGACCCATGGCTCCAGTTGCATATGTAGCAGAGGATGGCCTTGTTGGGCACCAAAGGGAGGAGAAGTCCTTGGCTCTACCAAGGCTGGACCCCCCCCGCCCAATATAGGGGAATGTCAAGGCGAGACCGGAAGGAGTGGGTGGTTGGGTGGGAGAAAGGGGATAACATTTGAAATTTTTAAAAATTCAAGAAAAAAATTTACAAAGATTAAATATAATAATGTATTTAGCAAGTTTTTCAGGTATTAAATGGAAACGTATGATAGATGTTTGATAAATGTTTTCCTTCCATTTCTCCAATTAAGCAAGGCATGGGAACTAATGGAAATAAATTTTCTAAGGGCCTAAAAGTGTCCATGTCCTCTTCACATTATCAATCAATGTTTCAGATGAAGGTGTCAATGATGTAATTACATTCACAAATGGCACAAAACTCGGAGAAATGGGAAACATATTGAATGGCTGAACTAGTATTCAAAAAGACTTGCATAGCCTGGGAACTGCCTAGCTTGAGTTCAAAAGCTCATGATATTTTAATACAGATTAAAGACAAAACTCTCCAGTGCACCCCATGTTCCATAAATACCAATTTATAGAAACTCAGATTTGTATTTTTAAAAATGAATGACCCTGTGGTTCATAAAAAATAAATTGTGGAACTTTTAAAAACCCTAGGCTATGGAGTATTCATGCAAAAACACATCTCTAATCCCATGTTCTCAAACCTAAGAGTGACCGCAGAATATAGATTCAGATGGACTCCACATAAACTATTTTAACATGACAACAGTTTCATGAAGTTTCTACAGAAACAGAAGAAAGAAAGTTTTCAATAAATCCCTTTAAAAATATGAAAGTATGGGCTTGGGGATTTAGCTCAGTGGCAGAGCGCTTGCCTAGGAAGCGCAAGGCCCTGGGTTCGGTCCCCAGCTCCGAAAAAAAAAAAAAAAAGAACCAAAAAAAAAAAATATGGAAGTATGAGCTATTCGGGGGTCTGCCTTATATTCCTAAAGGAAATGTTAGGTCATACACAGAGGTAAAATAAAACAGGTATTCAGGGATCTACAGACAGCCCAAGACAGTTAGGGTATCAACCCGAAGCATCTCAGCTCCCACTGAGAATTTCATCAGTCAGTCAGCCTTGTTGAATGCTACTCACACCTGTGGCTCCTTTCTGAGAATCCAGCTCTTGGGGATTATAAGAGTCTGCTCTGTCCGGGCTGGGGATTTAGCTCAGTGGTAGAGCGCTTACCTAGGAAGCACAAGGCCCTGGGTTCGGTCCCCAGCTCCGAAAAAAAGAACCAAAAGTTCCAACGATTCTTAACCCTAGAATGATGTGGACGGAAATGGTGTGACCCTTGACGCCCATTCAAATACACTTTACATTTCCTGAAAGGCTTTGCACTCAGCTGGGGAAACCCCAAACAGAACACCTTTCAAAGGGTCCTCAAGATACCAGCCAGAGTCATGGGAAGAGATTTAACGCGTTTTCCCTCCAAGCCGCCCCAAAGTTGTATGCGTCCTAGACTGCCACCCCTTCTTTCCCCTGATGCTGCTCAAAAAATTATTCTTATACTCTCAAGTTATTAAACAATTTTATTGAAGAAATTAAATTACATTTAAATTATTGATGCTCTAAGAGATTGAGTGCTAATGATATCCAATAGGAGAAAGAAAAAAGGACATATTTAAAGAGCAATTATCTTGACAGATTCAACCCTGCAGCCTGCAAGCAATTCGTAAGGAGATTCCAGCTGAGCCTCTTGGTTTTTGCTAGCAGGAGTTGCACTGAATAGTCCCCAAACCTATACTGGTTCTTTCTGGATTCCCCACAGGACTCTTTACAGAAATGTCTCCAATTTTTCCTTCTCGGAAACTTCAACATGGTCACATGGTAACTTCACAACATTGCAGTTCCAGCGGCACAAACACAGAGGGCAATGGGCCCACATCTCCCCTCTGAGTTCAGCGAATGCTGACTTCAGCTCCCAGATCCCAGAGGCTAGAGGCGCTGCCCCACATCCTTCCCACTGCCATAATTTCATCCCGGTGTTAAGCTCTTCCAGAGCTCCCTGCTCCCTGCACCCTGCCAGCTACAGCGCTGACTTCTGCTCCAATAGATCCTGTAAACTGAAGACAAGTTTATCTTTATCTGGAAACTGGGACAACTCATGCCAACGTTCGAATGCTTCCACAACTGTATCCTGTGTCTTCCAGTTTTTCTGGCACCTTCTAGCAGAGCAAAGGATGTTTCCATCGATCTCTCAGTTCCCTTATCCTGGGGTTTCACTACCAAGCCCCCAAGCTAAAGCTCCCTTGTTGACACACGGAACTACAACAGAGAGTACCTTCTGGGAAACTTTATAGAAAGGTAACAAAGTTAGCAATCAAGAAAAACCATTGCCAACGATGACTGAAAATAGCAACAGCACCACGACGCACACCCACACATGACAGAGAGAGAGAGAGAGAGAGAGAGAGAGAGAGAGAGAGCGCACCAAGGCTGACTAGAAGTGGCTAAAGCCACTGTACATGCTCAGAAGCACCCCAAGGTCTGAAGGAGACCTATGGCTCACTAAAACATTCCCCCATTGCTGTGTGGAGATAAAAGATGCTATTAAGATAAGCAATACATGACATTGTATGTAGAGTTATACATGATGTCGAACATGCACAAGGAAGCCCATGCTATGCAAATGACCCACAAAGTCCATTCCATGCTTCACTGATAACAACACCAACAAAAACAAAATAAACCACACAGAGCATGAGACCTGAACATCCTAATCCCCTGTACACTGTTGTCCTATGAGAAGCATTTTCCCTTTACGCTGCCCCCCTCCCTGGAACTATCTCTTAATAAACCATAACTGCTCCTGCTGAAGGGGTGTGTCCTGTTCAGTTCCTAATTACAACTGTTCTTTGCTTTATCTTAACATAACAGAGACTTTCTACTTAACGCATTCATTAGATAGTCCTCGCTATCATTCTGGACCAAGACTTCTTGAACTATTTCTACTGACAAGCTCCCCTTCTGTAATTTGTTATACATAGGTGTATGGTGTGTGTGTGTGTGTGTGTGTGTGTGTGTGTGTGTGTGTGTGTGTGTGTGTATTTGTGTGTGTGTATTTGTGTGAATTTGTGTGTGTGTTTGTGTGTGTGCACGTTTGTATTTGTGTGTGTGTTTGTGTGTATTTGTGTGTGTGTTTGTGTGTGTATGTGTGTGTATTTGTGTGTGTGCGTGTTTGTATTTGTGTGTGTGCGTGTTTGTATTTGTGTGTGTGTTTGTGTGTATTTGTGTGTGTGTTTGTGTGTATTTGTGTGTGTGTTTGTGTGTATTTGTGTGTGTGCGTTTGTGTGTATTTGTGTGTGTGTGTTTGTGTGTATTTGTGTGTATGTTTGTGTATTTGTGTGTGTGCGTTTGTGTGTATTTGTGTGTGTGTTTGTGTGTATTTGTGTGTGTTTGTCTGTATTTGTGCGTGTTTATATGTATTTGTGTGTGTGTATTTGTGTGTGTGTTTGTGTGTATTTGTGTGTGTGTTTGTGTGTATTTGTGTGTGTGTGTTTGTGTGTATTTGTGTGTGTGTTTGTGTGTATTTGTGTGTGTGTGCGTTTGTGTGTATTTGTGTGTGTTTGTGTGTATTTGTGTGTGTATGTGTGTATTTGTGTGTGTTTGTGTGTATTTGTGTGTGTTTGTGTGTATTTGTGTGTGTGTGTTTCTGTGTATTTGTGTGTGTGTTTGTGTGTATTTGTGTGTATGTGTGTTTGTGTGTATTTGTGTGTGTGTGCATTTGTGTGTATTTGTGTGTGTGTTTGTGTGTATTTGTGTGTGTGTTTGTGTGTATTTGTGTGTGTGTGTTTGTGTGTATTTGTGTGTGTGTTTGTGTGTATTTGTGTGTGTGTGTTTTACTATGTGGAGGCATGTTCATGCTATAAGTATGGGTGTGTGCATGCTACAGCGAGTATGTGGAAGTGAGAGAACTGTTTTACTCCCCCCCACCCCTGCTTCTTGTTTGAGGCGGGCTCTTCTTCACCACTGTATCCGCCAGACTTCCTGGCCTGTAAACTTGTGAAACTCCCCTGCCTCTGTCCATAGGTGCACTGGGATTATAGATGTGCAGTACAGCATCTGGCTGTCCCTGTACTCTAGGGATCCAAACTCCCTTGTTCAAGCTTGTACAGCAAGTTTTTATCCACCAAATCTGTATCCCCAGTTCGCAACCCTTTTTGCCTAGGCAATTTTTGTATGACCCAAAATACACAGGTATGTAAACTATGTATAGGAATCAAATATTTGTTAATAATAAATCATAAGGAAATTTATATTACAACAATTATTTAGTACCTATATGATTGTGGTAGTTTAAATAGGATTTTCTCTCCCACTATCACCATAGATTCATGTATTTGAACGTTTGGTCCATAAGGAGTGGCACTATTAGGAGGTGTGGCCTTGTTGGAGGAAGTAAATCTCAATTCACTTCCTGTTGACTGATGATGTGGATATAGAATTCCCAGCTCATTCTCCAGCACCCCATCTGTCTGCATGCTTCCCTACTTCCCACATTGATGATAATAGAATAAAACTGCAAGCCAATCCCAATTAAATGTTTTCCTTTATAAGAGTTATTGTGCTCATGGTGTCTCTTCCCAGCAGTAGAAACTCTAACTAAGACAATGGTCTTATCATTTATTAAAGATTAAAGCAAATTTACATATTAATGAGATGGATATATATTTATTTCCTGACAGAAAGCAATCTAAAACTATGCTAATTTTAATACTTGCATGCTGAGGAATGACTATAGGAAAATATTAGAAGGCTTTGTTTTCTATAACTGTGTTATATTTTTATAATAACAGAAACTTTGTATAAGCAGTAAAACACTGTAATTCATAATACATTACAGCCTGGAACCTCGGCTTGTTGTGGATTTGGTCTAACATTTGTATTATGTTAATTTGATCCCCAAAATTGCATGAAAATCCGCACATAAGACGCTAAGGGTCCCTGCTCCTCAGCTGAGGGTCTCTGGGTTTTGATTGGTAAATAAAGTTGTTAGTGGCTAATCTTGTAAGAGCCAGGAAAGAGTGGCCCCAGAGACACCTCCCCATTTGGTTTAGGGCAGCGAAGATGGAATATACATCTTAGTAAGTAATAACTCAGATATATAGATCTTAGTAAGTAATAACTCAGAAATATCGAAGGGGGGTGTTAGAAACATGGAAGTTTGGGAATAACCCAACCATTGAGCTGTGCTTAAGGCATATTACATTATAAGTGTGTGTGTGTGTGTGTGTGTGTGTGTGTGTGTGTGTGTGTGTGTGTATGTTTTCATTCAGGAACCCAGAACATGGGGGTGGGTGGCGAGGACGCACACCACTGCTGTCAGTTGAGCAGACAACAGAATGAGCCATTAGAGAAGAGATTAATCGGCAAATCCTACACTAGCTGTTTCAGGCAGCATTTGTTGGCTTTCTGATCCATAAGAACATGCTCCATGGAGAATACCATCCTGTGTCCAGAACCTAAATTACAGAGAAGTCTCATGATACAATCCAGATGAGTATTACCAGAATTCTCAGATTCATCCCATGTTTGATTCTGGATGAATTTTTAATCATTGTGTGTTCAGAAACCTTCTGGTGCCACCAGATGTTTCATGAGCCCTACGTTCAAGTATGTGACCCCCAGACCCACAATTTAAGAAGTCCTTCAGTTCTAAAATTGGCTACAAAATCTTCTAGTAAAGATAACTCAGAATGTGTAACAGATGAGTGTAAAAGATGTTCTAAAACTCAGATTTTTAACAGATGTACAGGGTGATGTTCATTAAAACATATTAATCTGTCACACATTCTGCTAATGCTAATTGCTGAGAACCTGTCTTTCCCATGATCATCTCCGCCACTGTGTTAGCTTTCCCAATGCAACTACGTCATCTCGTTCCCCTAACTTGCATCCATCCCTAATCTACACTGTATTGTGATTAGATCCTGCCTCCATTATTAAGTTGTAATAAAGAGGCTGTGTTATGCTGATCATACATTCATAACACCTAGTAGAGTGGACATTCCAAGAAGGCTCTTAACTTACGAGTAAAAGTTTCATAATCCACGAACACAGTGTTCTGTCCTCTTTACTTGTTACTAACTTTTCACTTGACCAAAGCAACTTAAAGGACGAATATTTATTTTAGCTCATGACTTCAGGAGTTCTAGTCTAAGGCCACTTGACCCCATGCATTTGGATAGAAAACATGGCAGTGGGAATGAATGACAAAAGAAGTTTTCACTTCGTGACAGACAGGAAACAGAACAGGAAAAGGTCAGAAACAAGATACCCGAAGCCTCTGTCTCTGGTAACCTACTTCCTCCCATTGGGTCTCATCTCCTAAAGTTTCCCAAAACTCTCCAAAAGAGTACCGCCAACTGGTGATTTAGACTTACCTAAAAGGCTGTCAAAGCATGATGACTCTCTTCTGAACTACCCGACAGAGACCAGAACTGTCACCTCTGTCTCCATCTGTCATTATACCTATTAAGTGACTTTATCCACATAGAAGGGCTTTTCCACTGTCAATTATTGGATCTACCCTTTTATTCCCCAAGCTGGTGATATTGCTTAGATATCATCATAGATGTGTGCCTCAGTCTTTGCAGTAGGAAAAATACAAAGGAAGGAAGCCAAGAAGCTAATCTGATCACATCCACAGTCAAGGGCAAAGAGAGAATGGATGAAGCTCTGCTTTCTGCTCACTGTCTTTAATATAAGAGAAGGGAAATAACTCACATGTTGTATTGTAATAACTACAATAACTATAATAGGGACAGGTGCAACTATAACAGGAAATAGCTACATCCTGCCTAGAAGATTGACACCTTGTACTTCAAAAAGTTTTCTAGATCATGAGAGGAAGAAGAAGGTTTTATGGGAGCTACTAGTTTCATTTGCATTGCTGTAGTAAAATGTCTAGACAAAAAAACAACTTGCAAGAGAAAGTTTGTTTTGGCTACAATTCCAAGTTATAGCTCGTCACTGCAAAGAAGCCACGGTGGCAGAGATTTGAGACAGTTAGTCATATCACACCCCCAGCCAAAGAGAGGAGAGAGGACGAATACATTGCATATCTGCTTGCCTGCGCTCAGTTATGTAAATTCCTATACATGTATGCAGTTCAAAACCCTTACCTAGGGAATTGTGCCACTCACAGTGGACTGGGTCTTCCCAAACCAATCAATGCTCAAGAAGATCCCAGACAGATATGCCCACAGGTCAACTTAGTTTAGATAATTCCTCATTAAGATTCTCTTCCCAGATGGTCCTTTGTTGTGTCAGGCTGACAGTTACAGTTAACTATCCAGCACGTCCATAGCAAGGTCCTATGACCAAGCAGAGTTCAAGACAAATATAACATCAGGCTTTTTTCTCCCTTTTTAAGTCCTTTGTGTCTGCCTCCATTTAACTAGAAAGACAATCTCATACTCTTACTAAAGCCAAATGTATCGTTTGCTTTCTGCTTTACCTGTGCAGACTCATTTTTCAACTTTTTTATTATAACAATTATTTACATATTAATATTTATTTTAGTTATACAAATTTATGAATTGCTTTGTGATAATTTCATACATGCATAAGCTATATGTTCTGATCAAATGGGGGCAGTTAACATTTATCTCTCCTTAAACGTTTAGCATGTAGTAATTGCATGAATTTACAAGCTGTTGTGATATTCCAGTGTGTGTTTATAACACACACTGATCAGTGCAGGGTAATTAACTTTCCTAACTCCTTATTATTAGTTTGTGTTAAGCACCCAAAAGCTCCTCTCTTCCAGTTATCCATAGAATATAAGAAGACTGGATTATTGTAAACTGTAGTTTCCCTGCCATTACTTCTAATTTTTTAAAGTCGGGGAATGGGGTGGCATGTGTGTATCCCAGAATATGTATAGAGTTCAGAGAACAACATGGCTGTCTCTGAGGTTATCTCTGTCAGTTTGGTAGCCAGTGTCTTTACCCACTGAGCCATCTTGCCAACCCTAAAATATTACTTCTATTTAACTGTGTTTGGGTATCTACTCTCCGCCCCCATCCCCCATATCCTGGGCCTCCCACCACCGGTCCAGACTCCAATAATAGCTACTAGAAATCCTGATCAACCTTCCTCCACATGAAACGTCTCTCTGCATCTCCTTTCACTTAATATATTGTCTCCTACTCAAGATATTTTGTTGCAGATGGTAGGGGGTTCATTCTTTGTAGTAGATCAGTCTTGGCTTCACGACCTCCATGCTGCTCTCCACAGTGGCTACAGTAACTTCCGTTCCTGACAGCAGTACATGGGAGTTCCCTTCATCTACTCTTTTTGTTACTTTTAAACTTTGTCTTTTATCTTATTTATTATCAATCATTTGCGGTCGTTTAATAATAACTATTCTGGCAGGGGTGTGATAATACTTCCTAAGAGCTTTGAGCCATAATCTCTTGATGGCTAGTGGAGCTCCTCACTGTTCATAGACCAGCTGGTAACTTGAATCACTTTCTTTGAAAGGTTCATATTCTCTGTTTATTTTTACTTTAATTATTTGGAGGGTTTGTTATGGACATTTTAAATTTTTCATATGCATATTGACTATTGATCATCTGTCAGATTAATAGCTTCTGTTTTTTCCTCCCACTCTGTAGGTTATCTCTTTACTATGTTTACTGTTTCTTCTCCTGCATGAAAACTTCTTAGCCCAATAGCTAGCACATTTGTGTATTTTTGCTTCCATTTATTTCCCTACTTTGAAGAATCTTGCTGAAAATTAAAATCATTGCCTGTGCTTTATTTGCCATAAAGTATTCCCTTCATGTTTTCTTCTAATACTTCCATTTATGCCTTTGATTCGTTCTGCGTCATTGCTTACAGTGTGAGAGACAGATAACCTGTGTCTATCTCACCAATGGGTTCTCTCTGCACCATCACTTAAAGGAACCATCCTTCCCCAATGTCACTTTCTGGTGACTTGGTCAAGCATCACTAGACTGTGAATAAAGGTTGTTTCTTAGTGTTCTGTTTTATATTCATTGAATAACATTTTAAAATATCGTATTTCATGTGTATGGATATTTTGCCTTAGTGTATGTTTTTACACCATGTTGGTACAGCACCTGTGGGGGTCAGAAGAGGGCACTGGATGCCCTGGGTGTGGAGATACATATGAGCCACCACACTGTTGTCAGGCATTGTCCTCCGCAAGTTCAGTCAGTGCTCTGAACCACTGAGCCATCGCTTAGTCCCCAAAGGTGTTCTCTTTTTAAACTACACCCCCTTTGATACATTCCCTTACTTGACACAGAGATGGTTGAAAACCAACTAGGATAAAGTCATGCAGTTGTGTCAACTTATACATTTTGCACCCAACAGGCATGTTTTAGCATTTCTGTAAGCACATCCTAAGGCACATGCTAAAACTGATGCGACATGATGTTGACAGAACTTTCCTGATCACCTAAACTGTGGTTAGGGTGGGAGGTCCTGCTGCTTTAATTCCAGGTGAGGAATCCAAGACTACAGGGTAGTCCAGCTGGCCATGAGGAAAGTTCGAGAACAGACTTCACAGGTAAGGTAGGGATGCTCATCTGCATGCAAGTGGGACATAGACAGGAACCACAGCGAGATAAAAGGAACAGGAGCTCAAGAACACCCACTGATGCCAGAGGTCATTGGCCAGTGGGCTACAGTTAGAGTACACAGAATCCCCATCATTGTGGTGACATCACAGGGATGATGAACAGTATCCTTACACCTGAGCTGTATGCTCAGGTAGGCTTGATTTTTTAATTTCCGTATACTACATTTTGATCATATTTTCCTCCCTCAACTCTCCCCAGATCCTCCCTTCCTCCAAGTATTTTTTGATGGAAGGCTTCACATCTACTACTCACCTTCAGATATTCTGCACAATAGTACGTTATGGAGCAGCAGAGGACAAATGTGGTCACATTTGTGCCAAATGCAGCTGAAAGGTGCACAGGTACACAGATGCTCCGGGCTGGAGAGACAGCTCCACAGTTAAGAATGCTCTTCTGGAGACCCCAAGTTCAGTACCAACACTCACGTCGGACAGCTCGCCTGTCACCCCAGCCCTCAGAGGATCTGAGACTCCTGATTCAGCGGGTACCTACACCAATGTACTCGTTCCCACAAGTATGCACAAAATAAAAAAAATAATAAAAATAAGCATTTTTTAAAAACTATATTTGTTCCTTAGTATATGATTTGAAAGGAAGAGCGAATTCTCTAAATGGACAGAAATTAAAAGGCAGACTTTAAACAGAAACTAAACTGAATAGCTACGGGGGGATCCAAGCCAAAAATAAGGTATGGAGAGTCAGGAGCTGAACGTGCCAAAGATCCTGTTAGATGGGGACTGGATCAGACTTCTAGAACCTTAGACCAGGAGGGCTCTTCAGTACATAAAATTTAAAAACAAACAAACAAAAACCTCATGCTCATAAACTTTACATAACTGCCTGCTGAAATATGTGAGTGAGAGGGGAGAAATCAAGACCTAATATGGTCCCTTGAGAGTTTGTGAGTCAATTTCCCACTGGCCCAGTCAATATAACCACCACCCCCCCTCCAGGAGAACCTCCACAGTCCAGAGCAGGGAGGCAAGCCAGCCTCCCTGGCTTGTCCCTTCTCCTCTTGTGGGAACTGATATTTCAACGTAGCTGTGGTCTTTCCTCTTGAACCTAGCCTCAGACAAAATGGGCTAAGAAGATGAGACAGTTAATGAAGTGTCTGCTACACAAAGTAAGGACCCAAGTTGTGTCCCTGGGATCTATGTCAAAAGCCAGGCTCTGCACTGCACTGGCCTAATCCCAGGGCTGGGGAGGTGAAGATGGCAGATTCCTGGGCTTAGCTGGACAGTCGATCTACCCAAATCAGAGCGCTCCAAATCAGTGAGAGACCATGTCTCAAGAAGTAAGGTGGACGATAATCAAGGATGACAGACATGTCAACGTCTGGCCTCTACAAAGACACACATGTGCACACATAACGTACACACAAAGAAAAGATAGTTTAAATCTAAGCATCAATTTATTCTGCTGGTCCTTAATTGTATCTGATTATTATTATATTGTCATTAACAATTACTATCACATCATCATCACTATTTATTAGTTCTCTCTGGAGGTCACTTTGTTCTCTACTTGGAAACAGAGCCACGTGGGAGCTTCCTGTCCACTTGGCCCTCCAGAGTGCTCAAACCTTCAGAAAGAGGCACCCTCCCTTTCTACTCTGGTTCTACACTTTTCAAAGTGACTTCTTCCCAGGGTACTTTCTATCTTTTATGTTCCAGTGACTTATCAAGGAATTGCTCTTCCAGATCAGTGGCCTTCTTTTCACTTCCCTGTTACATGTCCTGCTAAGAAATGCTTGGGGTTCCTACGGTCTGACATGTGGCAAGAGTCAAGGACATTGTCTCACACTCTTATTTGAATGAGCACTGCCTTGTAGTTTTTGTGGTGCTGAATATTGGCTTGATTGAAATTCTGCTTTAGGTAGAAGAGAATGGAGATCGAGTTTAGAAAACGATCAGTAACTATAGTGACTGTAATTGGCTCTTTTCAGTCATCATTTTTGCATATCGTAGATCATGGGTCCCCTTGGGATATGCAGCTTTTTGATTCAAACCATGTGTAATCTCCAAAGCGATGCAATGAGTCTCCCGCTGAATGGTTAGAACTGTAGGAAATGCTTCCTTGTTTGTCAGAGATTAAAACTGGCCCATATTTCCCCCCATATGGTTCTTGTTCCGTTCTTCAGAGGTAGAGTCACTCCTTCTAACTTGTAGACTCTACTTTTGCAAACTTGCATATGCCTTAAGCCAGTGTTCGTAGCATGTTATAGTTAAAATTAATTGGGGGTTTCTACTCCATCTTTGATTATTTAGTTCCCAGATAAAAGACACACAAACTTTTATATTTATAATAAGCTTTTAAGCACTAAACCTGGGCAGATATCAACCCTCTACACTATTCTGTTTATTTATCTGTCAATAACCTGGAGATATGACTTGTCATGTTCTGCCTGGGCCACTCTTACTCTGATTGGCCAGCCCTCACAGACAGGTCTCACAATCCATCTAGCTCATGTCCTCTTCTCCTCTCTCTTCACTCTCATGGTCTCTGCCTCAGACCCCAAGCCCTGGGAATTGAAGTCACATATACCTCTCTTCTAACCAGCTATAGGCTGTAGGCATCTTTGTTCAACCAATAGTTTTAAATCAAGGAGTAAGGTTACGTAGCATCACTTGGTATATGTGAGGATTTCCTTGTCCCTAAGATCCTGGGGGGGGGGGTAGTATTTAGCATTACAATACATAGCAACAGTAATATTCTTTTGGTTACTTGTGTACATTCAGAGTATTTCAGAAACAAAGACACTGAGAAGGGCCTGAGGAGATGGCTCACAGGTAAATTCCAAAGCATGAGGACCTGTCTTTAATTTCTAGAACCCACGTATGAAAGTCAGGTATGATGACAAAGACTTAAAATTCCAGCACAGGCTATACAAAGACCGGGGTCCATGGGGCTTACTAGTTGGCCACCCTGATCGTCTTGGCAAGTGCTAGGACAATGAGAGAACCTGTAACAACAATAAGTGTGGAGAACAGTGACATTCTCTGTGGCCCTCTGTGCCACATGTACACAAAACAGTTATTCAGCATGCACACTCTTGGCAGGAGCCGAGCAAGGCAATGCTGACTTCCTGCTCTACTTCTACTATACAAGCCTCCTTCCAACCATGTATCTAGTGTCACTGTTTGGCACTTCTGTGGGTTTTGTTGTGATGTCGCTGCTTCAAATGGACCCCACGCATGGTGTAAAGTGTTCTCTCTGGGGTTCCTGTGTACACACAGAAGCTAGGCAGGCTCTGATGAAGGAAATGAACAGACATGTTGGCAAACCCTCATGTAGGAGCAAGAGGAGGTGATGTTGGCCATGAGTTTAGTGTTAATGAACTAACAACATTAAATAACAAAAATCTGCAGCAATCATATTGATCGGTTGATATAGAGGTTCTTGTTCGATTACCTGGAGTTTGAGATTTGCTTATTCAAGGTGGGTGGTAAATCTCTAAAACAACCACTGTGACTAATGAGAATCTATTGTGTTTCTTCTTTATTTGAGCAGATAGTTCACAGGCAATCCGAGAAAACAACAACTTAACTGTGATTTTCAGCATTTTAGAGGTAGGACAGAAGGGGTATTCCCAGGGAGAAATACAGAGAGCCATGGATAGAAAGCACCTTTGAATTTTCCCAAGTTCTTGTTCAACACAAGGGACCTCTCTTGGGACATGCTAAGAGTCTAAGGATCATTAGGCCAAGAACATCTGGTTGTAACCTTTGAAACAACTTTATTCAGGGTGCACTGTGTGATTTATGAGGAATTATCATAAGCATCATCTCTATTATAAATTTCATATCTACTCTGTGAGAATGCAAAATGAGACCCCTATTCCCTCATGTGGCATTGCCCTCAATGAGGAGACAGCTTGATTAAGACTTGTAGCAGTTCAGTGGCATGAGTGGAAATTGAACCCAGGCCCTCCTGTGCAGCTCATCCTGATGTTTTCCAGGCCTGCTCTGGTGCCTGTTCCCCTGTGACCCTCCCCTCTATTGGCATTTTCTCCATGCACCAGTCAATGACGAGCTGAACCAATAGTTTTATTTTTGTTGCTGTTACTATGGCTGAGATATGTCACAAGTAGCTCAGGCTGGCCTTGACTTTGGCATGTAGCAGAGGTTAGCCTTGCATTCCTAATCCTTTTGCTTCCACCTCCTGAGCCGGGCATTGCAGCCATATGCCATCATGCCCGGATAAACTATCATATATTTAAGAATCATATGTACATCAGAAAACAAGTGAATTTTCAGTTCATGTCAACATGAACTGAAACATGTCAACATGAACATGTGAAGCATGTCACCGTTAGTAGCCGCCTATGGAAAGCAAGACTCGGTATAACTTAGAGCAGTGTGGTTCTCAGCCTTCCTAACACTGTGACCCTTTAGTACGGTTCCTCATGTGGTGGTGACCCCCCCCCCAAACTATAAAATTATTTTGTTCCTACTTCATAACTGTAATTTTACTACTATCATGAACCATGATGTGTGTTTTGACAGTCTCAGTTGACCCCTGTGAAAAGGTCATTTGATTGCAATCCACAGGTTGAGAACCCCGGCCCTAGACAATAGGAGTAGGGTGGTCGAGGAAATGTGGTATTTATGTGGACATACACAAAACAGTAAATTAGGCTGCTTGGCCAAAGCATCATGTCTTAGATCAGTTCATGGTTGGGACATGCTCATTGTGTGACCTGGAAAGAGTAACAATGGGTTTGCAGGGGAAAAAAAATGTCTGTTTAGTTCCAAATACGTCTGTACATATGATATACAGTTGATTACATCCCAATTTAGTGCTGAAGAAACATTCCAGAAAACACGGGGCAGCGGTGGATAATCATCGGAGAAGCAGAGAAACTGCCACCACCCACCGTCCACAGCCTTCGGTCCCTGTTCAGTGAGGGAATATGGAATCAATACTTACATCTTTCTGTCCCCATTAGAATTGTCCTAATGGGGAGCCCACATAAGCCTGGGATTCTAGGGACCCACAGGACTTCATTTCACTGGCAACAACTACCTGGGGCCAGATTTGGGATCTGTTCCAAAATGGAACAGAACTACAGAATGAATTTATATGTCTGTGTGTATACATATACACATACACATGTACATATACATATAGTCAAATTGGCAATCAAGATTAGCCACCACCCTCTAAGGTGATGTCAGTTTTAGGTAGGTTTTGAGAAACAAACAATTAGTTATGAACTGAGAGACCATGGTTTAAAAAAATATAAGTGGCTCTCTGTGGAAAAGAGAACCACCTAAAGGAGCAAAGCTCCGTTTGGGCTCACAGTTTAAGAACTCACAGTCCAGCCTTCATTTCCATTAGTTCTGGGCCTGTGGGGAGGCAGAACGACACAATGAAAGTGTGTTGTGGAAGTGGCCCACCTCACAGACAACAGGAAGCGGAGAGAAAGGTGGCTGCTGGAGACTTGGTGTTGTTCTCAGAGGCAGCCTCCAGTGACCTGCGTGCTAAAGCCAGGCTCTGACTCTCCAAGTTCCTATAACCTCCAACCTCCCCCAAACAGTCCCCCAAATGAGGATCAAGCCCTCAATACAGAAGCCTGTTGGGGACATCTCAGAATCCAACTGCCACATCCTCTGCTGTACACAGTCCCTGCAGAGAGGTACAGTTCAGATTCTGGTCACTCTGGAGAAGCGTCTTGACAGTTGTTTCCATGGCAGTGATAGGAGAAGAGTGGAGATCAATGAAACCTATTGGGGAGGGGAATCACTGCAGTGAACCTTTGGGTAACCTATAATGTAGACCACACTGTCTAGTTTTCTTTAAAGTGGGGACTCAGTGAATAGAGAGAGAGCTGACATAGAAAGGTAATCTCCCTCCATCTTGTCTGCTGGCAAGGGGATTCCCAACTCCAGAAAGTCACTCGTGCTTCCACACTGCTCCGTGTGGGCTGAAAACTCACCAGACTGGAGAGCAAGGACTGGGAGACAGGAGAAGAAAACATTCCAAGCTTTCAAAGAAAACGCGTTCAAGGCGCTATGGAGGATTTGTGGAGATGGGAAAGGGTGGCCCAGGCAACAGGCATATCTTAGAACTAGCACTGCCTTAAAGGGAATACAAGCTCTCCCCAGCCTCACAGACAAGACAGAGACATCCAACGCCTCTGACAGCAGGTATTTACAGAGGGACCTGCTGTTACTATCCTGAGGGATCTACCTCCTTCACACAGGAAAAATGAATAGACCTCCTCACCTCATCAAACTATCGTGGATGTCCAGTCATTTGGGAACAGTTAACAGGGAAACACTACTCTGTTCCCAGCGCTTTCCTGTAACCCAGAGGCCTGGGTTTGCATTTTCCATACCTGAATGAGGCTGGGCTCCTCTTGGGAGGACAAGAGGAGAAAGGGAGGGTGAGCAGCAGGTCACTGGATTTTTTTTCCTTTCTGCCTGAATGTGGCATTTATCCTCAGCACTCTGCCAGATTCCTGAAATCCTCGTGTCTTTACAAAATATTTTTCTATTTAGTTGAATCAGGCGGTACAACCGCAATACGTCTTCTCTCTGTGGCTGCCTTTCACAGCCAGCGCCTTCACGAGACTTAGATGAGGTTTGGGTGATTCATGGCGCTTAAACTTCTCCAGAGCACTTTTTTCCATTGGAAAATTCTCTGAAACTGAATGCATCATCAACACGGTTGTCCATGCATTAAAGAGCTACAAGCAAAACAATGAGCACCATTTTTTAAAACCTACGCTTAAGCCAAGAAAAACAGTTATATCACAAGACGTTAAAAGACCTTATATTTCAGTTTCCAGGGATCTTTCATGAAGAACATGGCCTGTCTTTGTCTTAGGGCCCCTTATTCTAGGCTTTCTAAATTGCAAACGAAAGAAATCGCTTATATTTCATTTAGCTTGTTTTCAAGTTATTAGCATGATATATGGAGGCATAAGTAATGCGACCTGCTCTATTTATGTACAACTGATCACCCTTCAACCGTGTTAATTCTTTTCTTCATTGCTGGGGAAAACAATGGTTTTTTGTAATTTAGCTGGCTTTCTCATTGTTGTTTTTACATATTAAATGAGAAGAGAGTTACCTAACATGCCTTCATGTGAGTTCTTTTACAGTCTCGTATGAACGTAGAACTTGTACTAATGAAACACAAATTTCACCTGGAACTTATTAAAGATACAAGACTTAAGTGTGATCGCACGCAGCTACACTCCCCCTAGTGAAAAGGCTGATTGAGGACACTTGAAAGTTGATGCTAGACTGGGAGCTCCAGGACATCTTGAAACAAATATCCAGACTCAAAGCAAACAAACAGGTGTGTGTGTGTGTGTGTGTGTGTGTGTGTGTGTGTGTGTGTGTGTGTGTATGCATGTGCATGTGTAATATATTTTCCCATTGTGTGAATTCATTGTACATGGTATTGTTATATAAGTACGTTTCATGTAAGTATGTGGACTATATTTTTCCCACATCTCCTTACTCTCCAATTTTTTCCCCTTCTTGTCCCACTAGTCCCTTCTGCTTCCCAGAGTTTCGCTTCTACATTATATTACACAGATATGTCCTATATACACGAATGATTTTATGTTTCTGTATAAAATATATACCTGCCTACATTTTTCCCTATTTGTCTCTATTCACATAATGAAAAATTGTCCCAATTGTCTGAATCCAAAGATGCAGACTCATGTTTATTGTAACACTCATTTGGTTTTCCCAAATGTCAAGTGAGCATGGCATTTCCTACCCAAGTTCCTCAGCAGAGTGAGACAGGAATATCATGGGTTTGAGGGCAGCCTGGGCAACATGGTGAAATCTCAACTCAGGGGAAAGAAATGTCTCCCATCCCAATGTGTAATGTGCTTATTCTCTTATTTAATAAATATTTATTGAACCTAATTATGTCTTAGAGAAAAACACAGAGCACTGCTTAAGGGACAGCCTGTGTAGGAACGGATGCTAACACCTATAAGGGTATATGTAAGCCATGATTTACCAATTAAGGTATGAATCTCTGCCTGCACACATAGTAAACACTTAGTAAATATTAAGCACCACCAATGCTATATTTATTGATTGCTAGAGATAGAAGATAGATGTGCATAGCTCCTATTCTTGAGAAGCTTACAATCAATATATAAACATAAGAGACCCATACCATAATTCCTACATCAAAATTATGCAAAAACAAGTTGAACTTTTCATGTGCTTTGTGTAATTTGTATAAACTACTCTGTCTGTCAAAGTTGTATCTGAATCTACAAGGGTTAAACATATGCTATTCCAGGGTTAAAAACATACCACTGTACTCTGTCTTGTCCTTGCAAAACTGCACATTTTTCATACCAATAAAAATGTTAGGAAATTTTATAATAGGGCTTGAAATCAGAAGGCGTGGGTATATAAGTTAGCACTCTTCTTATTACATGGAAAAGAAATTCAAATCAAATTCACTTAAGCAAAAAAGAGAAATTCATTCATTACCTCATGGAGCTGAGAAATCAGAGTTCAGCTAGCTTATCAAGGTCAGTATCTCCCTCATCCTCTCTCCAAACTCTGTGTGCCTATTCTTCTGATAGTTCCTATGCCCATAAGCTTCCATGGTTATATCTTCCTCACTGGCTATCCTTGGAATAGACTAAATTACTTTTCTTCTTGGACTCTAGCAAAACTCTCTATGGAACTCTTACTGACCAGCTTGGGTGGCAAGTCCATATGGCAACCATTGCCACAAGCCCACCTTTGGACCAGACGTGGGGTCATTCCCATTGACACCACATCTAACTAGAATGAGAAGTGGGCTGTTTCCAGAAGGAAAGGGAATGGTGAACAGAGAAATGCAGATAAAAACAACTCTGAGTCTGTCTCACCCCAATCAGGACAACAGTCATCCATAAAACAAGTGAGGCCAAATGCTGGCAGGAGTTTCTGACAAAACTTCGTTCACCGATGTTGGGACTGTAAACTAGTTGAGCCACTATGGAAGTCAGCATGGAACTTCCTCAAGAAACTAATAGTTGGCCTACAATGTGACCTACACCACCTAATATAGCACTTCTGGGTATTAGACAAAGGACAGGTTATCACATAGAAAAGATACTTGTACATCAATAATTACCACAGTATGGGGTGACCAACAACCATGGGAAGGGAAGGGAAGGGAAGGGAAGGGAAGGGAAGGGGAGGGGAGGGGAGGGGAGGGGAGGGGAGGGGAGGGGAGGGGAGGGGAGGGAAATGTGGATTAGGCCAGGTGTGGTGGTACATGCTTCTAATCCCAACACTTAGGAGACTGGAGCAGGTGGATCTCAAGGATAGCCTGGTCAACATAGTAGGCCACAGTAGGCCAGCTAGGGCTACATAGTGAAACTGTGTCTCAAAAAAAGAAAGTGTGGGGTTGGGGATTTAGCTCAGAGGTAGAGCGCTTGCCTAGCAAGCACAAGGCCCTGGGTTCGGTCCCCAGCTCTGAAAAAAAGAAAAAAAAAGTGTGCTTTATAGACATAGTGGAACTTTTTCAGTCATAAAGAAAAAATGAAGTTATGTCATTTGCAGGAAAATGGATACAAACAGATGATTATATTAAGCAAGTTAAGACAGTCTCAGAGAACCAAATACCACAAATTTCTCTCGTTTTAAAGTCCTATACATAATGACGTATAACTTATATATGGACAGAAGACGTGAAGAAAGCACCAAAACTGGGGAACAATGGGGAATAAATGGGAGGGGTGTGAACTAGAGAGAGGGCAGTTGGTATGAGGAGAGGGTGCTCAAAAATATATTACATACTCGCAAAAAAAAATGGCATTTTATCATCCTGCAGAATTTTCTTTTAAAAGAGTCACTGTGAGGGATGAATAGATGGCTTAGATGGTCTAGAGCATGAATACCTTGAAGAGGGAAAGTACACCCCATTGCTGGAGTCCCAGTGCCTGGCCCTGTGTTGGACAAAAGTCAGAACTCAAGGTGTAATTGACTTATGACTGCATCCTTACTGGAAAGGTTCCTGGCTGTTACCCACATACAGCTCTCTATACGACTGGAAGACAGGAATAGAATTCCTGCTTACGGTGAGAATCTGGCCATTAGTGTGTTAGGGTTAGGTTAGGAAACAGCCAGGTTTCCACAGCTACTTGGTGTCTGGTTTTTCCTCCAGATGAGCAGTCTTCATACATTGTTCAGGAAGCAGCTTCTTCACACTGTGGTATCTTAGAAAAACAGTCCTCACGTCTCTCTTGACCATTCTCTATACAGTAACTGTTGATCTTAGGCACATTCTCAGTGTCTTCATTTTCTCATCAGAACAGGAAGACTCAGAACCTCTAAAGAATTGAAATTAAAGCCACATTCAGACCAATAGTACCAGGACTAGTAAACAAAATGTTGGCTGGATCTTGGCAGAAGTTGATATTACTTGATCTGTAAGCCACAGGCCTCTGAACCAGGTTGATTATATAAAAGCACCTAAAATAATTGATCTAAACAGTAGTGAAACTAAAAAGATGTGGAAAAACGTTGTTCTATTAGATCCTCCACAAATCTAATCGGAGCAGAAATATTTGACCATACTTGAGAGAAACATCTCTCTAGCCTCCAGCAATTTGATTTTCATCTGTCACTTTTGCTGAGGGTGTGGTCAGTTGGTGGTTTTGGACTTAATTTAATTTAAATTACTGGGACATTTTACTCCACTTTAGTATACTACATATATTGTTTTAATGTCTATCTTTATGACATAAGGTTAGGAAACTGCTGGACTCATTCTTTTTTTTTTTTTTAGAAAGAACCTATGAAAACTAATTATTACTGTGAGGTTAGTTAATCTTAGAAGGAAATACCATAACGCGGATTGAGTTGCGTTTTGCTGGCACCACGGTTATTTTTAAGAAGAAATTTTGTCTGTAGATCTTGATGCGGCTCCATTTCATCTTGAGTCTTCCATGCCACAATTCCGGCTTTGGAAATGCATGATGATGTCCTCTTCCAGAATTATTCATTTCTAAGAATCAAGTGTGTTACAGAGTACTATATATTTGTCACTTCCTAGAAATATTTAGCCACAGAGCGAAAGGTGTCTCAAAGCAGAAATAGAAATCAAGGTCACATCTCAGAAAAGGAGATGAGGAAAATGTAAAAGCCCGAGGAAGGGGAGGAGCTCTGGGAGATGCCCGAGGAAGGGGAGGAGCTCTGGGAGACGCCCGAGGAAGGGGAGGAGCTCTGGGAGACGCCCGAGGAAGGGGAGGAGCTCTGGGAGACGCCCGAGGAAGGGGAGGAGCTCTGTGAAATGCGGGCTTGTGGAAAGGCCATGCATTTGCACTCATGAACTCAAAGTAGCACTGGTTACCTGAAGGAAACCCGTACAAGCCCGACCCTTCCCTGAGGACCCACTAACAGGTAATGGTTCCTGGCAGAGGGAGACTCATTTTCTTTACTGGTGTATTAAGTTGCCCATCTTCTAGTAAGTAAACATCCAGGCATATATGCACAACCCTGACTAAACTCACAGGTTCACACACCAAAAATAGCATGAAGTAGGAGGGGGGCTGCTAGGAAAAAGGGTTTAGTGGAAGTGGGATAAGAGAAGAGTAGGATGTGAGAGTGGCCTATACCATAATATACATGTAGATAATTGTCAAAGAATAAAACAACGGGGAGAGGCAGAGGCAGAGGCAGAAAAGTGTCTGATAATCCAGCACTCGAAACCTTGACACCTGTCCGCCTAGCATCACACATCACCCACATACTGTCTTTTTATGAGGTTCCCTAGTTTCCTCTGGAAGAAAGAAAAACCCAGCTTCAGTATCTTTTAAAACAACAAATGGTGTTTAGGTTTTCTTATCTAGCGGCCCTCTCCATTTACTGCAGATACATCAGCTACAGAATCAAAACACTGATCTGAAGTTCCCGGGGTCACGGCCCTGCTTTGTCCTTCCTAACATATACTGTTGGTCTTGACTTTCCAGAATTCTGCTGAGAAAGCAGACAACAGCTGGCTCTGACTACAGCGCTCGCGGCCCCCTAGTGGGGCAAACGCAGTTCCAACCTGAATGCAGAATGCATGCAAATGAAATAATAAGCCGCAGTCACAAAGGGAGAGCATGAGAATACCCAGGGAGGTGTTGAAATCGTTTCAGAGAAAAGCTCATTATGGGGGAAAACATACAAACAACAATAACCCAAACCGAAGCTCACACTGCACGTCTAAGAGATATTGAACGTGGAGTCAGCAGGAATCAGATGCAAAATCAAAAGGAAGGGCAACAGCAAAGTATCTGTCATGCAAATGCGGCCGGCAAAACGACCGTCAGTGAGGGTGGAAGATTCCCTTCTTACCTACCGGCGAGCAGCACATCCTGATGCTAAAGCTCACCCGCCCAGCTCAGCTGGACCCTTACTGCTGACATGACTATTACTTCTCTTTGTGTCATTCCACCAGGTGTATTGCTTATACAAATTGGGAACAGGAGGAAGGGGCCAGGACAGAGAAAGAAGATTGGCTGTTTTGTTTTGGTTTTTTCTCCGTTAACATTAATTTTTATTTTTCTTGGATATTTTATGTATTTACATTTCAAATGTTATCCCGTTCCTCCCTCTCCCAAACCCCCTCCCCCTCCCCCTGCTTCTATCAGGATGTTCTCTCTCCCACCCACCCACTCCCACCTCACCACCCTAGCATTACCCTAGACTGGGGAATTGAGCCTTCACAGGACCAAGGGCTTTTCCTCCCATTGATGCCTGACAAGGCCATCCTCTGCTACATATGCAGCTTGAGCCATGGGTCCCTCCATGTGTACTCATTGGTTGGTAGTTTAGTTCCTGGGAGCTCTGGGTGGGGGTGTTTGATTGGTTGATGTTGTTGTTCTTCCTATGGTGTTGCAAACCCCTTTAGCTCCTTCAGTTCTTTCTCTGACTCCTCCATTGGAGTCCCCTTCTTCAGTCCAATGGTTAGCTGCAACCACCCTCATCTGCATCAGTAGGGCTCTGGCAGAGTCTCTCAGGAGACACCCCTATCTGGCTCCTGTCAGCAAGCACTTCTTGGCATCAGCTATAGTGATTGGGTTTGATAGCTGCATATGGGATGTACCCCCAAGTGAATCAAATAATCCTATTGAACATGGGGTACAGAGCTAAGCAAAGAATTCTCAGCTGAGGAATACCGAATAGCACCTAAAGAAATGTTCAGCATCCTTAGCCATCAGGGAAATGCAAATTAAAACAACCCTGAGATTCTACCTCACACCAGTCAGAATGGCTAAGATAAAAACTCAGGTTAACAGTAGACTCTAGCAAGGATGTGGAGAAATAGGAACACTCCTCCACTGTTGGTGGGAATGAAAGCTCTAGAAATCAGTCTGGCGGTTGCTCAGAAAATTGGACATAGTACTACCTGAGGACCCAGCTATACCTCTCCTGGGCATATACCCAAAAGATGCTCCAACATACAACAAGGACACATCATACTCCACTATGTTCGTAGCAGCCTTATCTATAATAGCCAGAAGCTGAAAAGAACCCAGATGCCCTTCAAAAGAGGAATGGATACAGAAAATGTGGTACATCTACACAATGGAGTACTACTCAGCTATCAAAACTGATGACTTCATGAAATTCATAGGCAAATGAATGGAACTAGAAAAATCATCCTGAGTGAGGTAAACCAGTCACAAAAGAACACACATGGAATACACTCACTGATAAGTGGATATTAGCCCAAAAGCTTGGAAGATTGACTATTCTGATAGACCCACATCAGGCTCATCCTGTGCGACTTTACTGTCTTTCCAACCACAATGGTAACAACTGGATGGACACTGGGATCCTTAACCCTTTTGCAGATGGGATGCTTTGTCTAGAGAGATGGAAATCTCTCCTGTTCCAAGGTCCCATTTTCCCTTCTTAACTCATGCCCATAAACAACCCTCACTGTCTGCAGCCTCTTTCCCACCTCTAACCAAAACTGTGGGGTCATTGTTCGGTGTTTTAATTCTATTGTATCCACAGGGAAGATGTCTGTGCCAACTAGTGTCTTTTGTGCAAAAGCCCTGGTGTCAGAAAAATTAATTTGTCCCTGGTCTTAAACTCATAAGATTTTATATCCGAAGGTGACATTAGAAATCCCCTCAAACCAGCACCCCCTTGCTCTCAACCCATCATCCCAACAACTACCTAAGAAGGAACAACCCTAAGAGCTTAACTGACTTGCTCAAGGAGACACAGTGAGCTAAGCAAGTTTTCTTCTCAAACTATGTATTCAAACCATCCCTTAAACATGTCTGTGTATGCTTCTCAACTACACACAAGCTCTGGGGTTCTCTTGTAACAACGATCTCCACTAGGTGATTTACTAACCCTAGCACACATAGGATCCTGTATGAAACTACCTGTTGTGGGAAGGTGGGCTGTGAATCAGTCTAAAGGTGACTGACAATCTCCAGAGGGATAACCTCCCGATTTGTTGTAATCAACAAGCACTGAATTAAGATGGCTTAGTGGCTATTTTGATTTGCATTTCCCTGATGACTACAGATGTTGAACATTTCTGTAGGTGCTTCTCAGCCATTCAATATTCCTCAGTTAAGAATTCTTTATTTAGCTCTGTACCCCACTTTTAATAGGGTTATTTGATTCTCTGGAGTCTAACTTCTTGAGTTCTTAAATGGCTAAGATAAAAAAAAAAACTCAGGTGACAATAGATGCTGGCGAGGGTGTGGAAAAAAAGGAACACTCCTCCATTGTTGGTGGAAATGCAAGCTGGTACAACCACTGTGGAAATCAGTCTGGTGTTTAGACTAGTACTACCTGAGGACCCAGCTATACCACTCCTGGGCATATACCCAAAAGATGCTCCAATACAACAAAGACACATGCTCCACTCTGTTCATAGCAGCCTTATTTAAAACAGCCAAAGGGTGGATACAGAGGAATGGATACAGAAAATGTGGTACATCTACACAATGGAGTACTACTCCGCTATTAAAAACAATGACTTCATGAAATTCATAGGTAAATGAATGGAACTAGAAAATATCATCCTGAGTGAGGTAACCCAAACACACACACACAAAAAAATAGACATGGCATGCATTCACTGATAAGTGGACATTAGCCCAAAAGCTCAAACTACCCAAGATACAATCCACAGACAACATGAAGCTCAAGAAGAAGGACAACCAGATGTGGATGCTTCAATCCGTCTTAGAAGGGGGAACAAAAATATTCATAGGAGGAGATACAGAGACAAAGTGTGGAGTAGATACTGAAGGAATGGCCATCCAGAGACTGCCCCACCTGGGGATCCAATCTGTATACATACAGCCACCAAACCCAGACAATATTGCTGATGCCAAGAAGTGCAAACTGACAGGAGCCTGATATAGCTGTCTCCTGAGAGGCTCTGCCAGAGCATGACAAATACAGAGGGGGATGATTGCATCCAAACATTGAACTGAGAACAGGGTCCCCAGTGGAGGAGTTAGAGAAAGGTTTGAAAGAGATGAAGGGGTTTGCAATCCCATAAGAACAACAATACCAACCAACCAGAGCTCCCAGGGACTAAACCACATCCAAAGAGTACACATGGACACACCCATGGCTCCAGCTGCATAGGTAGTAGAGGATGGCCTTGTTGGGCACCAATGGGAGGAAAAGCCCTTGGTCCTGCCAAGGCTTGATGCCCTAGTGTGGGAGAATGTCAGGGCAGAGAGGCAGGAAGGGATGGGTGGGTGGGTGGGGAACAGCCTCATAGAAGCAGGGAGGGGGGATGGGATACAGGGTTTATGGACAGGAAACCAGGAAACGGGATAACATTTGAAATGTAAATGTAAAGAAAAGGTATCTTAGTGGCTGGTCAATTAACCCCAAATGAAGAACAGAACTGACTGACCTGAACTCAGCCTTGCCTCTAGAATATATAATTTGTATCAAATATGGGAAATAATCTGTTTCTAAATTAACAGATTCATTTATTTTCCAGAGTATCAGTGTTTTAATTGTGCTTAAGTTTCTTCATTACATAGTAGCTAACCCAATTGCTGTCTTCTTAGCCTATAAGACCCTGGAGAACTTAGAATTGTTTCCTCTATTTTTAGAAGGGTGCATTTGTGAATACTACATTTTATGGGTCTAAATCTGACAATGTTGAGTATAAAAAGGAACATTTTCTTCAGTATTAATATGCTGTGATTTTGCCAGTGAGCTAATTTTACTGTTCAAATGACCTAGCTTACACACTGTGGAGGGCTGTCTTCCCAGGATAACAGCTGTAATCTTCTTTAGAACAGCTGTGACAGGTTACGTGGGACCTCTGAGATTGGGCTCCTGGACTGTTGATGTTCCCTCATAGAGAAAGGGACTAGAAAGCATCACCAGACCCTTACCTGAGCCTCTAGCCACATCCGCACCTTCCTGACAGTCCCGTGTAATTCTGCTCCAGTTCTATGTAGTGTGGTGATCTTGAAAGGTCATAGAAGATATATGTATACTGTAGAAGGTTCATGGAATCGCAGTTCCACCTATGCAGTGAAGGGAAGTTGTCGCCCATGCTGAGGTGAGATTCTGTGGTGTGTGAATTTTTGGGTCTTCCTTAAGTAACGTCTAACACATTGATGCCACAAGTTTGTCTTTGGCGCAATTGTATGGTGCCTGTTGGTGGTGCTGCACAAGGCAGGACCAGCATTTATTTTCATCTCCCCACACAGAAAGGTCTCACGGTGTCCCATATCCAGTCTGTTTTTACATCACTATCCTTGTTCCGTGTTCCATGCAGCTCTTTCTTCCCATTGCTTTGCAAAGATAATTTTATCATCATCATTATCATTATTATTATCATCGTTATTATTATTATCAGTGTATACTTGAGGGTACATATGGGCATCACATATGTGCAGATGCTCTCTGAGGCCAGAGATGCCCTGGAATAGGAATTATGAGTAATTGTGAGCTGCCCAGAATGGGTTTGGGGAAACAAACCTGGGTTCCCCTGAAAGAACAAGTGTACTTAGCCTCTGAGCCAGCTTCTCCATCATTGATTTCTACCCCCACCCCACCCCTACCCCCCAGTCCCCGCAGGAGAGATTTCTTCTCCAGCTTAAGTGCATGTAACCTTTTCTTCAAAGGGTGCACTGTATATTCTGATTTTCTTCTCCAAGAATTTGAGAACCTGAGGAGTCTCAACTGCCAAACTTTGGAAATCTCACTCGTTTGTGGATTTGTGGAAATCAAGGCTCTTTTAGTTATATTTAGTTTTTAGTTAGTTAATTCTCTCAGGCTGTATCACGGAGATCAGAGAAGCTTTGCTGAGAATATATGAGAGGATCCCTTCTTTCCAAGGCAGCACTTAAAACAAAAACTATTTCCAATGTAATGTTTTCTCTTTATTAACCTTTGGGTACTCAACGACTCCATCTTCGATCTGTGACAGCTTTTCCAAGTGCTTTAACAGCATGGGTTTCTGGGGAGCACAGATATTTGTCATTACAAGTGCAGAGGAGTCCAAGGTGAATATGTTGGGAAGTGAGAGGCCAGACACAAGGTGAGTCTTGCATTCATCTCACCCCTTTGCTCTTCCAGGTCTCTGCACACCTCACTATTCCTCAGCTATGTTACTGCTTCATTGCTGTTCTGTTTCCTCTCGGGGAAGTTTCATTTCTCTAGATGGCCTAATATTTGCCTTTTTAGCCCTGGGCCTGCACAAACTTAAAACTGTGTGGTTCAGTACTAGCCATCAATACCCATTTTTTCTTTATAATTTTTTGAAAATACATTCTTTTCCCATATAATAAATCTTGATTATAGATTTGTCTCCCTGCACTCCACCCAGTTCCTCCTCACCTTACCTCCCTTCCAGATACATTCCCTTTCTGTCCCTCATTAGGAAAGAACATGCTTCCAAGAGACAACAACAAATATGACAAAATGAAATATAAAAGGAAGCAAAAACTATCATATCAAAGTTGGACATGGCAACCCAACAGGAGGACAAGAGTCCCAAGAGCAGGCACAAGAGTCAGAGAGTCGGGGGCTGGAGAGATGGCTCAGTGTTTAAGAGCACCGACTGCTCTTCCAGAGGTCCTGAGTTCAAATCCCAGCAATCATATGGTGGCTCACAACCATCTGTAATGGAATCCGATGCCCTCTTCTGGTGTGCCAGAAGACAGCTACTCATATACAAAATAAATAAATAAATCTTTAAAAAAAAAAAAAAAAGAGCCAGAGAGTCACTTGTTCTCCAATTTAGACTTTCTCTCCTCAGAATGTCTCTGTCTCTGTCTTCATTTGCCGATGGAGGAAGCCTGATGATGATGGCTGGGTAAAGCCATTTATGATATGGGTTCCCAAGCCAGATGAAGGACGTAGAGCACTGTCCAAATCCTTGACAGCTCTCAGAGCATCTCACAGAGAGCAGGGCAGGACCTGGGCCACCCCGTACCCAAATCAAGATTGGGCCTACTCAACTCCATAGAGTCGAAGGCCATAGTGTAATAAAGCCAATTAGGCTGCTGCTTCCCTGCCAGAGAGCTGGCTTCTCGGAAATCATGTGACCTGAAGTCTGCTAATCTAGCTGATATGTTTGGAAGACATTTGCCCCTATCCCCCTGACCCCAACACTTCTTCCCTTGTCCTTTCTCCCCACCACCACCACTTTAAGTTATATAAACAAGCCCCACTATTTCAACAAATGAGCTGTCCTCTGACACATCTCCCAGGTACTCACCACTGCCCTAAGACCCTGCTCCCCAGCTCGTCTGCACCCTGAGACTGCCAACCAATGGGGGTGGGGCACCCACACTATGAGTATAGTATATCATTAGGAGTCATTTTGTTGGTGTTTTTTTTTTAAAACCAGTGTTTTAATCCAGGTCTCTGGGCTATCTAGTCTCTAGTCCTTAGTTATTGACTCAGTATTGGATGTGGGTTCCTTTCAATGGCGTGGGCCTTAAGTCAAATCAGACATTGGTTGGCTACTCCTACAAGTTCTGTACCCCCATTGGCCTAACATATTTTGCAAGCTGGACAGGCTGTGGGTCAAAGTTTTGTGTCTGGGTTAGAGTCCATGTTTCTTTCATGATACCCTACAGTGTACCTTCCTGCAACAAAGAGACAAGAAAACGTAGGGATAAAGGCTCTATGTGGGCACCTGCTTGACTTCTCCATGTTCAATGAGTTGTGTGGATGTTTTCCTCATCAATGCAGAGAGCGACCCTTTGTATTAGCATCAGCCTGGGTTGTTTGGGGATTTCCATAGGACTCTCTTGGCCAGTAACCTAACTGAATGCAGCCCGGCCCCACCTGGCTACAAGAAATGACCTGTTGAGACTTTTTTATTTCCCCAATACTAGGAATCTTCTTTAGAATCTCCTTCATAGATTCTAAGATGTTTCTGGTACATAGTATCCATGTCACCCCTGAAATGCACCCCCAATTTTAGCCATCCCTTCTCTCACTCCTCACTCATCCCATCCCATCTCCCCTGACACACATACCTGATCCCTCCTGCCTTCACCCCTACCCACCTTCCAGTCCACCTGTAAAATATCTTCTATTTTCCATTCCCAGGTAGACCCATATGCCCCATGTCCTAGACTTCTCCTCTCCTTTTCTAACCTCTCTGGATCTACAGATTGTAGTTTGGCTATCATTTACTTAATGGCTAATATCCAGTTATAAGTAAATACATACCATATGTCTGTATTTCTGGGTCTGGGTTACCTCTCTCAAGATGATTTTTTTTTCTAGCTCCATCCATTTGACTGCACATTTTATATTAGTTTTTTAACAGCTCCCTTGTGTAAATGTACTACATTTTCTATCCACTCTTCAGTTGAGGGACACCTAGGTTGTTTCTAATTCCTTCTATATTGAATAAAACCACAATGCACATGGTTGAGCAAGTGACCTTGTGTTAGAATGGAGTGTCCTTTGAGTATATGCTCAAGATTGGTATGGTTGTGTCTTGACGTAGATCGATTCCCAAGTTTCTGAGGAACTGATTTCCTCAGTGGTGGAGAAGCCAAGGACTCGATTTTTATTTCTTCTCAGTCTACTTCAACAACATTCTTATAAGTCCAGTAAACCCTGTCATTTTATAGTCCAGCAATAAACTGATAGCCCCTAATTTTGTATCTCCAGGAAAGCTCTTCAAACTGTGCTCTTATGAGTTAGAGTCAACTGCTCGTGTGGCCAACTCCATTTGAATATTCAAGGAATCACTCAGGCTTGGTTGCCACAGCTGAACTTAGGGTCTTCCCCAAACCTTCTCTACAAACTTTGTCCTTATCTCCATTCTTCATGTTTACACTTGTTCTTCATAAGTATCATAAACACTTACAGAAAATGTACATGCCCATTAATATGAGCCAAACTTTTTCCTGATCATAATGTAATAAAGTTAGAATTTAAATTCAACCATGTGTTAATCTTCAAACCAGATATAAATAAATCTTAGTGTAAAAGAAGAAATCAAGATTGAACTGAAATTTATTCAGAAAGTAACAAAATAGCTGCATTGTAAGTCAAAACTGGTAGGATGTGAGTGGAAAGGAAATTGTGGAGTTTTAAATGGGTTTTCTAGCAAATGAAGTTAAAAATAAAGAAATTAAATATACAGTCAGGCAATTAGAAAAATAATCACAAAATTAGCCCAATCAAAGTCAAAGGAAGGAAATCCAGACATAGTAGCACATTATCTGTAACCCATCTTGTTGAGATAAGAGGCAGGAAGATAGTGAGTAATAGACAGCCTGCCTGCTCCTTCCCCCACCCCATGTGTGTGTGTGTGTGTGTGTGTGTGTGTGTGTGTTCATATATACATATGTATATATGAATAATTACTAAAATCCAATTTAATATGAGTCAATTATATGCCTTTTACAAATTTACTCACCCTACTAAACAGAATTTAAAGAAAATACGAGCTAGAAAAGACAGTAAGAACAAAAATATTTACGTTCATACAGATAGGATGAAATGTTTGTGATTCCAAAGGAAAATATATAGCAGGTAGAAAAGACCATCTTTAAAATAGAAGGCTCAATAGTTCAACAAAGAAGAAATGTGAGAGTTGGTTAAAGTTTCACCCCTGCAAAAATGCATAAGCCTTGGGCCACTTTAGAGATCATTTCTACAGCCTTTGAAAAACCATATGGTCCGCTCTAAACTGCATTCTCAACTTACTCCCTGAGGATACCTTTGCTCTGGTGCTGATCTTGTTACAAGAATACTGAAGAATTTCCTGATTAAAACAGTAGAAAACTCTAAATAGCACCGTAGCAAATTAAACTCCATAGCATGCTAACCAGTACCACATAGGATTCAATTAGCTATTTGCAAAGAATGAAAAGGTAATTTAATAAAATATTACAAATGAAATAAAACATGTTTGCTGAGTTTTAAATGTGCTCCGAATTAAGCTCTAATTCCTGATTGAAGTTACAGTGTGCTAGGAATAGGAATGACTTACTGAAGTTCACCAGGATGTGATATAGAAAGTTACAACCACTGTCCTACATACAAAATGAAGCGATAGAAATGACTGCATGAAGTTATGGGCTGAATAACTGTGCTTCTTTAATTATGTTTAGCCTGCATTGATTACTTACTCCCTGTTCTAATACTTTTTCACAGGAGACAGAAGTGTCATTGTGAAGGTGATATAATTACCTGTTTATAAATCTCAAGAGTAGGGCTGGGGAGATGGGTCAGTTAATGAAGCACCTGAACGGGAGCATGAGGGCTGAATTTGGATCCCCAGCACCTATGTAAAAGGCTGGGTGCAATGGCCTGTATCTCTGATCTCAGTCCTGTGCAGGATGAAGTTGGGCAGGCTGGTCATACTTAATTGGTGATCTCCAGGTTCCATGAGGGATACTGTTACTGGTATTTTTTTAGAAGTGTTGCAGTTTTCCTCTTAATCGGCTTGCTTCCTAATAATTGAGAATGGGTTGTTATATTTGTTTAACAGTTTTAAGGGCAAAACAGGTGAGTAGTATTAGTCTATTAATCCTTTAAACTACTCTGGGTACCTCCAAGCCCAAATCCCCATGATGCATGCATTTCTTTTCTTTTTCTTTTTCTTTTTCTTTTTTTTTTTTTTAACTGATCTGACTCTCTGGGCTCCAGGTGTTTGCTCATGTTGTCTTTTGGACTCTCTCTTTATGTCCTCATAAAATCCCCCACTTCTTCTCTCCCCTGTCTCCTCCTCTGGCTGGAGTTGATCCCTATTCTCTACCCTGCTCAGTCACTGGCTGACAAGTTAACTTTATTGACCAGTCAGGCAATAATTGGGGAGCCATATTTATATAACATTGAGACAGGAGATTCTTATAATAGGAAATGCAACCAGATATGGTGGCACAGAAATCAACATTTTAATGATACAAGAATAATCCTTACACAGTGCACAATAACATTGTGCTTTCAAGAGCTTGTCTCAAAAACTAAAGTGGGGAATAATTGGTGGGAAACACTTTATGTTAATTTTTGGCCTTACATCTTGTGTACCCATACTCACATATGTAAGAACAAATATACAAATTTTCAAAATGATCAACTCAAAATGACTATTAGAATTAACATATATAACTTTATACTGAACTGCCTTTAATACTTAAATCTATCTGAAGACAATAATAAGAAACAGTATCAAGAAAAAAACCTATTTCAAACTTCAAATCAAGAGGCAACATGGGTAGAAAAACTCTTTTGAAATATACAATAAATATTTATAAGAAACACTATTTTTTTTCTGAGAGATAGTTTTAAGAGGAGCTAAGTGGACAGCAGAATATACTATCATGTTGAGTAAGAGATTTCAATACCCAGCTATTTTAGCCTCCATAAGGACATTTGCAAGTCAGTATAATCCCAACAAAACTCCTCTTGACATGTATTTATGGAATCTGACAAAAATCATATATTAGACAGTACCAAGTATTTCGGGAAAAGAATAACTAATTAAAAATCAAGCTACATGCTTGCTTCAGCAGCACATATACTAAAATTGGAATGATAAAGAGAAGATTAGCATGGCCCCTGCGCAAGGATGACAGGTAAATTAGTGAAGAATTCCATATTTTTCTAATATCAAATAAGATTGACTTTCAACCAAAAGTTATCAAAAAAGATAAGGAAGGACACTTCATATTCATCAAAGGAAAAATCCACCAAGATGAACTCTCAATCCTGAATATCTATGCTACAAATGCAAGGGCACCTACATTCATAAAAGAAACCTTACTAAAGCTCAAAGCACACATTGCACCTCACACAATAATAGTTATAAACCAACGGATTTAACAGATATTTATAGAATATTTCATCCTAAAACAAAAGAATATGCTTTCTTCTCAGCACCTCATGGTACCTTCTCCAAAAATTACCATATAATGAGTCACAAAACAGGCTTCAACAAATACAAGAAGATTGAAATAATCCCATGCATCCTATCAGATCACCATGGACTAAGGCTGAACTTCGATAACAACAAAAATGACAGGAAGCCCACATACACATGGAAGTTGAACAATGCTCTACTCAATGATAAACTGGTCAAGAAAGAGATAAACAAAGATTTTTTAGAATTTAATGATAATGAAGGCACAACATAGCCAAACTTATGGGACACAATGAAAGCAGTGCTAAGAGGAAAACTCACAGCTCTGAGTAACTCCAAAAAGAAACTAGAGAGTATACACTAGCAGCTTGACAGCACATCTAAAAAAGCTCTAGAACAAAAAGAAGCAAATACACCCAAGAGGAGTAGACAGCAGGAAATAATCAAACTCAAGGCTGAAATAAACCAAGTAGAAACAAAAAGAACTATACAAAGAATCAACAAAACAAGGAGCTGGTTCTTGGAGAAAATCAACAAGATAGATAAACCCTTAGCCAGACTAACCAGAGGGCAGAGAGACAGTATCCAAATTAACAAAATCAGAAATGGGGGAGACACAGCAACAGAAACTGAGGAGATTCAAAAAAATCATCAGATCCTACTACAAAAGCCTGTGTTTGACAAACCTGGAAAGTCTGGATGAAAAGGACAATTTTCTAGACAGATACCAGGTACCAAAGCTAAATCAGGACCAGATAAACCATCTAAACAGTCCCATAACTCCTAAAGAAATAGTTATTAAAAGTCTCCCAACCAAAAAACAGCCCAGGGCCAGATTGGTTTAGTGCAGAATTCTATCAGACCTTCATAGAAGACCTATTACCAATGCTATCCAAACTATTCCACAAAATAGAAACAGAAGGAACACTACCCAATTCCTTCTATGAAGCCACAATTATGCTTATACTAAACCACACAAAGACCCAACAAAAAAAGAGAACTTCAGACCAATTCCCTTATGAATATTGATGCAAAAATACTTAATAAAATTCTTGCAAGCCAAATCCAAGAACACATCAAAACAATCATCCATCATGATCAAGTAGGCTTCATCCCAGGGATGCAGGGATGGTTCAATATGTGGAAATCCATCAATGTAATCCACTATCTAAACAAATTCAGTCCTTCTTAGAAGGAGGAACAAAAATATTCATAGGAGGAGATATGGAGACAAAGCTGGGAGTAGATACTGAGGGAATGGCCATTCAGAGCCTGCCCCACCTGGGGATCCAGCCTATATACATACAGCCACCAACCCAGACACTATTGCTGATGCCAAGAAGTGCATGCTGACAGGAGCCTGATATAGCTGTCTCCTGAGAGGCTCTGCCAGAGCCTGACAAATACAGAGGCGAATGCTAGCAGCCAACCATTGAACTAAGAACAGGGTCCCCATTGGAAGAGTTAGAGAAAAGATTGAAAGAGCTGAAGGGGTTTGCAACCCCATAGGAAGAACAATATCAACCAACCAGAGCTCCCAGGGACTAAACCACCACCCAAAGGGTACACATGGACAGATCCATGGCTCCAGTGCATATGCAGCAGAGGATGGCCTTGTTGGGTACCAGAAGGAGGAGAATATCTTGGTCCTGCCAAGGCTGGACCCCCCAGTGTAGGGGAATGTCAGAGCGGGGTGGTGGTTGGATGGGGGAAAGGGGATAACATTTTAAATGTAAATAATAAAATATCCAATAAAAATCATAAAAAAGAAGCAAAACAAAGGAGGAAAGGCCAGAAAGAACTCCATAAATTCTAGCTGTGTGCACAAAGGGCATGAGCTGATTGCTGTCATCAGTTCAGTTTTCTGGGAGATGGGTATGGAACCTGAATTAATCACGTAGCCAAAATTCAGTTGCATGGGGCGTGGGGAGCTCAACCGAGCTTCAGAAACCAAGACTTAAGTGAGTTTCCAGTTCACAGTACTCAGTATCAACACGTGAGAGCAGGGAAGCACCATCCTGAGTAACCAGAAAGAAGAGAGACTTTCCTGGGTACCACCTAATCATCTCTGAGGCCTGCCTCTAATTTGTATCTTTTTGTTAAAGCAATATTGTTATTATATGTGTGGTAGGTTACTTCAGTGAATTATCAAATCCTAGAATATTCATAGGAACCCATAAACTTATGGCCGGCCAGTCAGAAGTAAGGGTAGCCCTAGAGGTCCCCAAACTTAAAGGTGGAATCCGAAATGAGAATAGTTTTGTAAGGGGCTATTACTTAACTTTGAACTTCAGAAGCTCATCACAACATACAAAAAGGAAATAAAGGGTAATAGATTAGTAATCTTAGCTTCGGCAAAATCTTCGTGATACAATTCAATATACAGAAAATATCAGTGTTCTATTGCTGTGATGAGAGACAATGGCCAAGGCAGCATATAAAAGAAAGCATTTAACTAGTTGTGGTAGTTTGAATAAGAATGGTCCCCATAGGCTTGTACATTTGGACATCTGCTCATTAGGGAGTGGTGCTACTGGACAGGGATTAGTAAATTTGGCCTTGTTGAAGTAGGTGTGGCCTTGCTGGAGGAAGTGCGTCACTGGGGGTGAGCTTTGAGGTTTCAAAAACTCAAACCAGGCCCAGAGTCTCTTTCTGTTCCTGCTGCCTACTCATCTGGATGTAGAACTCTCAGCTCCTTCTCCAACACCATGTCTCCCTGAGAGCTGCCATGTTTCCCACCATGAAAATAATGAACGAAATCTCTGAAAATCTAAGCCATGCACAGTTAAATTTTTTCCTTTATAAGAGTTACCATGGTCATGTATCTTTTCACAAGAGTACAGCACTGACCAAGACACTGGTGGCTTGTTTACAATTTCAGGAAGTTAATCCACAATCCCTACCATGGGTGGCATGGAATTTACTCTACTTACATATAGGGTGAATATAAAATGATGTCTTTGAAGGAACAAGACTCCTGTTGTAGTGTTGCATTCTTTGGATTGGTTCAATTTTAACCCTGGTAACCTATCACTGCTCAGAGAACAACAGTCCATAGGAGGGTACTTGGTGTGCTAAGAGCCTAAGGCAGTTATGTTGCAGGATATTTGATCACACTGTGACCCTGATATTGTGTTATTTACTGAAAAAACAAAACCCAAAACCAAAACAAAACATGTTTCTAGTGGTGTTGCACAGCCCTTGGCACACATCTTTAATTCCTCTGACTGGAGTATAGACACTCCCTTAGTAAACATCTTTAATTCCAAACAATGAAGGTAAAGTTAGTTTGTAGAAAGAAGCACCCGTCTTTGAAAGCGACATCTAGTTGAGTGGCAGGCAAAGTGAATCAGAGAAAGATTTGACAGAATAGGATCTGCTCAGTGCTCATGAGAGAGGAAAGGGAAGCTGTACAAGGGAGCAGTGTAGAGATAGAAAAGGAGGCAGTTTTACTGAGAGAGTTTTACAGAGACAGGTTGAAGAGAGAACAAGCTAGACACAGGTAAAGACAGAAAAAGCCAGAAAATGAAAAGGAGTCAGATGATTGGAGAAGATTGCCAAAGTTAGTTTGAAACCAAGCAGAAAAATCCAATCAGCCTAAGAGAAGCCAGATTGGATCAGTCAGCTTGGAGAGGAGTTTGAGCCAGACCAGCTGAGTTGAACCAGCCAGCCAGAGCTCAAAAAGCACTAGGAAGAGTGAGCTTATTCAGTAGTAAGTTTTAGATGCTGAAAATATATTCTAGACCTCAATTATATTGTATGGAGGCTAGAGGCTTCCTCAGCTAGGCCTAGGTTAGCAGATGGAGGGAGTTAAGCTTCTAATAAGACAATTACTACAAGAGAGTAAAACTTTACTTTTACACTTGACACTCCAACATGTGGCAGGACCTCACAGAGAAATCATACCAGCTGTGGACAAACTGAAGCGCCATCGGATTTGAAAAACACCCAGCGTGATCAGAGAAGAGGAAGCCCATCATCACTGAAGAAAGCCGAGGACTTCTGACAGAAACATTACAGAGAACAGAAGACAGAGTCATCCGAAGGTCTGCCTGATGGTCCCCTCATCTCACACTCCCTAGTCACAGTATGACTGTGGACAGTCACAGTATGTCACGGGGACAGTATGCTTGCTTTTAGCTCAACAAACAAGTAATGGGCATTTTTTTTCCTAGAATAATCAATACCAGTTTATGATGTTTGTAGATTTTGGAGGACAGAGAAATTCTACCTGAAAATAGTGAGCTGTCTCACTGTCTCTTGGTTTTGTTTCTGTTTTTCCTGACTAAGATATTTCAAATGTCATCCAAAGGGAAAGAACTCAGGCATCGAGCCATGTTCTTCTCACTAACGTCAGCTGACCTATTACGTCAGTACGTGTCCAAGCGTACTTAACAAGCCAATGTAATTCATTTCAGTTTAGGTGGAGATTTTTAAGAAATGAAAGCTCTTGTCAGAGCATACTAACGTGTGAGTTTAAAAACTAGTTCCTTTAAAAATTAAAAGTCTCCTGTATGATTATATTTTTCAAACTAATGGAAACAAATTTGAAATGACCCATTGTCTTTCTCCCTTCCATCTCGCCCGCCCTTATTTCCCTTTTAAGAAGTTATAATGTCTAGAAAGCTGTACAAACAATTAAGCTAAATCATTTTGTAAGCGGTTCTGTGAAATGCAAGACTGGTTTTTTTCTTAAAGTCCAAATGTGTAACTCAGCCTACATGAGCATATAAGCATATTTTGCTTAAATTACATTTCCATCTGACAATATTAATTTCATCAAGGAAGCTTAGTATAAAATTAATTATAGCTATCATTTATGTTATTTCATCTTCTCCTTCCATTGAAGCTTCAATGAGAATTCATCCACGGAAGGGCAGGATTCACATTTTAACAACAATAATAAAGAAAATAACCAAAACTGCTTTCCCCACCCCTACTCCTTCGGTTCTGTGACTAAAGACTTATCACTTAGTGTCATCTGAAATGTAATAATGTATTTAGAGGTTCAGGGGAAATGCCTCCAATGGAAATAATGAGGGCACATCTAGTCACATTCTCCCGCTGACAGAGGACATTTCTATCTCAGTGACTTTGGTGAATAACCTACAATGATGGTTTGAGAAACGAATCCCAGGGAAGGACCTGAGTAAGGCTTGCAAGAGCAAGCTGTTAAATGTGAAGACAAGGATACCACCTTGGTTCGCTTGACAGTCCCAGAACAGTAACATGTATAAAGAGAAGAACTTTGTGCTTTAGACTGCTTCTTCACAGTTCACCTTCCCATGAGTGTTCGTAAGAACTTCTGCTCAAGAGAAGAAGCCACTGCTAGAAGCATCATCTGGGCAGACAGTGCACAGCCTCAGACAGCCGGCAAAGACAAAATGAAAGATAGAGAAGGCAAAAGCTTTTCTGAGGTACACACAGCTACTGATCATTTCAAGGAAGTCTATCTCAACATCCTCAGCTTTCATCGACACTTCCAGAGCTTGACCTCCCTGAGAACTTCAGAAATACACCCTGGTTCTCTTATCCCTCACCTCTGGCAAGTGCCCTGTACTTTGAGGTCCTCCCAGAATCAAAGGCTTACCTTTCAGTATGATGAATTGATCAGTGGAGCAAAAGCTTGCAGCATGCCATTAGTTTCCAAGCCCAAGTGTGGGTTAAGACTTTTTGGTCACCACGTTCATTGCATTCTACAATGGGAAGACAGAAGGGAGGGTCATTCTCTTTTGTGCTCGTCTCTCATATCCTAATTAAAGCCACAAAATGCAGCAATTTGTGCTTGGGCTGTGGGAGATCTAAGAAAATAATTAAGATAAAACCTGAGTGTCGATGTAGTCTACCCCAATGGCAATAAACACATAGCAGAGTTCCAGGCCTTACTGTGTACAGCTTAGAAGAGTATTTATAAGAAAAACACCAATTTGATGCAAGGCCAACCTCGATATAGTTTTTTCTATTTTCAGCAATAATGATGTTTTGTTTTGATGGTGGCAGTGGGTGGTGATGGTGGTGGTGGTATGTGTGTGAGGTGTGTGTGTGAGTGTATGTGTGTGTGTGTCACGTGTGTGTTGCTTCATGCGCTCACATGCCACAGCACACACGTGCATAGATGTCCATTTTTGGGAACTGATCCTCTTCTTCCACCACCACATAGGCTCCGAGATCAGACTCAGGTCTTCAAGCTCGGCAGCCGGCAACTTTGCCCTCTACACCATCTAAGCAGCCTGACACGTCCCTGATGAGTACCCAAGGTTGGGAAATGGATTTAACAACCTAAAGGCCACCAGAATAACTCAATGAAAATAGGAGCAGAAGATATACTCCTTAACATATTGTACCTGTGGGCATGTTGATCTTGGGTTCTCAAAGGGTCCCTGGCAGAGCTAAGCGCCAGTCGTCCAGAGTAGTCAGCTTAGGGAAGGGCTTGGATCGGCTCTTCATGTCTCCTTTTCAATCTTTCCTATCCTCTACTCCCATCTGCGACAGTCACTTATGAGAATAGTTCACTTGTCCGCAAGCCCGGGGCTCAGGTTCTGCTCTCATAGAGGATGCAAGCCACAGTGCCTTCTGCATGCTATTTTATATGACTTCAGAATGGTCAAAATGTCCATGATTGCATAAAATCATTTTCATTTCTATTTCATAGCTGTAATTTTGCTACTGTTGTGAATCATATCTGTTATGCAGGATACCTGATATGTGACCCCTAAAGGGGTTGAGACCCACAGGTTAAGAACCACCAGTCTATAGCGTGACAGTTGACAGAGTATCTTTGAGTCAAAGAAATACTGGGTAATAAATTCACATTTTTAAATTCTCCTATATTGTCACAAAGATAGCAAGAAACATTTTAACTAAAATTTTCAAGACACTATTAAATGCTTTTGTGTAACAATTTCCCCCAGGATTGAAACATTCCATCCTTTCCTTAAGCAGGAAAGCAAACAACTCACATAGCTCAAGAAAGTTCCCCAAACTGACCAGACTCACTAGGCTCCTCCCTGCCAGCGAAAGAAATAAAAGTTAAGAATCCTTCTCCTTTTTGGACAAGGAAACCAAGCTAGAAAAAGCACTCTCAGGCAAGCTTAGCTGCAAAGAAGACTGGGCCAGGACCAGCTGCCTGGAAGAAGCAGAACCAGCTGAGCTGCTCGGAAGGGGTTAGACCAGAGTCGCTTAGAAAGAACACTCTCCAATCTGTTGAGCTACAGGCTGTGCAGTCTGCTTCATGTTCCCAGCTTTGTGAGCTGTGGCTCCTGTTGGGGTGAGCCTTGGAGACACAGATTTCTCTTGATGTGTTTCTGCTCCTGTAAGTAACCCCTCACCCATACCCCTTGTCTTAGTTAGGGTTTTACTGCTGTGAGCAGACACTGTTACCAAGGCAAGTCTTAAAAAAGACAACATTTAGTTGGGGCTGGTCTACAGGTTCAGATGTTCAGTCCATTATCATCAAGGCGGGAGCATGACAGCATCCAGACAGGCATGGTGCAGGCAGAGCTGAGAGTTCTACATCTTCATCTGAAGGCTGCTAACAGAATACTAGCTTCCAGGCAGCTAGGATGAGGGTCCTAAAGCCCACATCCACAATGCCACACCTACTCCAATAGGGCCACACCTTCTAATAATGCCATTCCCTGAGCCTAGCATATACAAACCATCACACCCCTGTAAGTGACCCCTTCACCCATACTCTTGTAAGTAACCCTAACTCATTGGTTCACAAAGTTGGACTTTGATGGTGTCTATTCTTTGGTCTGTTGCGGGAACCCTACTATGGGGAATACTGTGTTTTAAGTCTCCTCAAAGAAAGTTTTGTCATACAACAGATACTATAAGTATACATTTCTGTTTCATTTGGGTACAAATACTCCCATATGCCTGTGTTAATCAATTCACACTTTGTCTATATATTCCGTGAACTTTGAAGTTAGGATGAAAATAAAGAAATTGTGTTAGGTATTCTATAGCATCAACCTAAACTATTTAGCATACTCTTCAATTTAATGGAACTTTTATAAGGCCTATATTAGTAATAGTCGTGCAGTTTTATATATCACCTTCCACAAAATTGAAAGCCAAAGCATTCTGTACTTGTCAATGTTAAGATGCTTCCAGATGGTGTTCCAGGACACATGCCTTAAACTGTAACTTAAATACACAGCTTAATACATCCTAAGTATATAAATATATGAACAAATATTTCTTAACTACGTATCGTAATATAATACCATCTCAAATACCTGCTTCATTTAACTAGAATTGGCTGCTCCTCCTCTGAACATTCAATGTCATTATAGTTCTGTCAATTATAAAAACTGCTCTCTATCAGAACATAAAATTAGAATTTATCCATACCTCAGTATAATTCTTCTCAGGTGTCATGACCTGACCCCTAAGGGTGTCCGCTTTGAGATAGCTTCCAAGATAATTAATTTGGTATTACATGCCAGTGAGTAAATTACTGACCTACAAAACAGCCAGTTTTATGAGAAACTTTTTCCCAGTTTCATGTAATTTTATGTCAACAAACAAAATAAACTTAGAGGCTAAAATCTAATAGGAAAAAAAAAATACCAGATACATGTTACCAAAAAGGCTTTTGGCACACTTCCCAATTGTTCTAGTTAAAGTTATTGCTGCTCTGATGAAACACTGTGGCCAAAAGCAAGTTGAAGAGGGAAGAGTTTATTTGAATTACACTTCTATGTTGTCATCCATCACTGAAGGAAATCAGGACAGAACTCAAGCAGGGCTGAAATTCAAAGGCAGGAGCTGATGCAGAGGCCATAGAGAGGTACTGCTTACAGACTTGCTCCCCTTGGCTTGTTCAGCCTGCTTTCTTATAGAATCTTGGACTACCAGCCCAGAGGTGCTCCCACCTACATGAGTAGGGCTTCCCCACAGCAATCGCTAATTAAGAAAGTGCCTTACAGGCTTGTCTATAGCTGCATTTTATGGAGGTATTTTCTCCACTGAGGCTCCATCCTCTCAGATGACTGTAGCTTGTGTCAACTTGACATGAAATGAATTTGATGACTGCATAACAAACTCTGCAAATCAGATGGTTTCTAGTGCTGGCCACTTGCAAAATTACATGAGTTCATCAGCTAATTAGTAATACTTTTGATGATTATTCTTAGATTTAGGGGCTTAATCAACTTAAGAGGGATTTCAAATGGGTTAGATATTCTTATGTGAAACTCCTTCCCTTCCCAGAAATTTATCAGCTAGTTCTCAGTACAGACCTGCGATTACAAAAAAAAAAAAAAAAAAAAATGGAGAAATGAAATCCGGGTAAGTAGTAAGAAAGAGAAAGAGGAAATGAAGGAATTAGGAGAGAGGGGAAGCAAGAAAGTGAGAGAGAAAATAGAAAATACATACATGTTCTATTGTTAATATATTCATTTGTAGATTTGAAAGATAATGAAAGATGATGTCCACCTTGTTCATCTCCAATAGGGATGAATTAACCACAAAACCTTGTAATTTTTATTTAGTAATTATCTAATTTTACCATATATTTATATGCTTTTGCTTAACGTATACGGATAACTTTTAAAAATATTAGCATTTGCAAACTTAACAAATATGATGGACACCTTTTTGATTTCTAAGCCTATTTTATTGTTGTAGCAGAGTGCCTCTAGGAAGTGACTGCAGCAATCCAGGCAAGAGAGGATCGGGTCTCAGATGGCTTTAAGCAAAGCAAAGAAGCAACAAAGCTTAGAAGCCCACAAGACCCCAGAGGCACAGTAACTTGTGGCTCAGAGGTGAGGTCAGGTGATGTACAAGGAATTATTTAGAAACAGTCTGGATACCTAGGAGAATAGTAATGACTGTGAGCCGAGTTCATTGTCTTGGAGATCCAGTTCACAAGGTTTTAGTTGTGAGAGAAGGGCATGACAGGTATTCCACACGGGCCTGAAAATTGGGGTGGGGAATGTAAAGCTTAAGTTAAGGCGTGGGAAAACTTCCCATCACCTGGCATCCCTGCATGCTATATGGGACATGCAAACCATCTTCATCAAGCAAGATTCTGTCTACACGGAATGGCCATCTTGGGTTATTAACATCCTCTGATGTTGTTTCAATTTGAAAGGTCATACCAACTTTCTTCTTGCTTCTCTCAGCCCTCCCTGAGGAAAAGCTTGCTCACCAGCTGTGCCCACTTTTCCTCAGGGATTCTACAGCAGCCCTGTTGTAAAGAGAAGGTGGCATCATGCTGAAGCTGCTAGGCTATTCTGAGTAAAGACCTTCTTCACGAGTCAGAAGGCTAAGTCACAGGCCCATCCCTGCTTTCTCAAGTGACTCGTTTTTTAACTGTAGACTTCGGGGATGATGTCTTTCTTCAAAATGCTTTCAAAATGTATTGTTTATAGACAGACATGTTCATCTTTTTAATTAGACCACCATGTATCTCCAGTTTGAGATAGTTTTCTTCTCTCCAGGGATGTTTATAGTGAACCTCTAGATTTCATGCTGCTGTTAAACATTCATTTTGAGTCACATAACTCTTCATTTTACCTAAATTAAATGATATGGGCTGATAGAAACATGACACTTTGGTAACACTGTTGTCGTTAGAAGCACAGAGGGACTGAAGAGATGGCCCTGTGGTTAGAGCACTTGCTGCTCTCCCAGAGGACTTAGACTCAATTCCCAGCATCCACATGACTGCACAGTTGTCTATAACTCCAGTTCCAGGGGATTCAATACCTTCCAGGCCTTTGCAGGCATGCACATGGTTCACATGCAGGCAATCCCCATTACATAAAAAAAATTTTTTTAAAAAGGAAACTACAAGACATGAAACAGGAAATTGTCCTTGTTATTTGCCTTTAATAGTCTGCTTTTCCACACAGCATTCTATCCAATGCTGCTGTCTAGTTGACAGTAGTTCCAACCACAGTTTGTTGACTGGTTCATGATATAAATCACATAATATTGACCAATGCAATTCTGTTCATTTTGCCTCCACTCCAAATATTATAATTCCTCAAGCACATGATAAAGAGCACTTTGCCTCTCTTTTATCTTAAATGCTTTCCAAACACTTACACTGTATCTTGTGTTGCTAACTCACGTGTTTTCCTGCTTTGTTTTCATCCACAGAATCATTCTTTGTGTGAGCCACTCATTCCACCTGGGCATCCATCCCATCTGCAGACACCAAACCTTCACACTACTGCTGATGCCAAGAAGCACTTGCTGACGGAGCCTGGTATGGCTGTTCCCTGAGAGGCTCTGACAGCACCTGACCAATACAGCCAATACTCACAGCCAACCATGTGGATGAGCCCAGACCCCAGCAGAAGAGCTAGGGGAAGGACTAAAGGAGCTGAACGGGGTTGCAACACCATAGGAAGAACAATATCAACTAATTGAACCACTCAGAGCTCCCAGAGACTAAACCACCAATCAAAGAGTATACATGGAGGGAGCCATGGCCCCCAGACGCATATGTAGCAGGGGATAGCCTTACCTGACATCAATGGGAAGGGAGGCCCTTGGTCCTGTGGAGGTTTGATGCCCCAGCATGGGGGGATGCTAGAGTGGTGAGGCAGGAGTAGATAAGTGGGTGGAACACCGTCATAGAGGTAAAGGGGAAGGGGGGAAGGGGGGATGGGGTGGGGGTTTGTGGAGGGGTAACTGGGAAGGGTGATATCGTTTGAAATATAAATGAATGACATTATTAATCAAAAAGAAAGAACACACACAAGTCTTTTGTGGCTTTGTCAATGCTTCAATAGGACTTCCTGCGTCTTCAGTGTTGTTTTAGGAGCAGAAAAGGAAAACCAAGCTATAGTATCTGAAACTTGGCCAGCTATGTACACTTAAATAATGGTTTTAAAAATGTCCATCCAGTGGCCTTGTTGGGCACCAATGAGAGAAGCCCTTGGTCCTGCCAAGGCTGGACCCCCCAGTGTAGGAGAATGTCAGAGTAGGGAGGCAGGAAGCAGGGGTTAGGGAAGGGGAACACCCTTATAGTAAAAGGGGGAGGGGGATGGAATGGGGGGCTTATGGATGGGAAACTGGAAAAAGGAATAATATTTGAAATATAAATAAAAAGTATCCAATAAAATTTTTTTTTTAAAAAAGAAAGAAAATGTTCATCCAGATTTAGGTTTTCACAAAGAAATCTTTAGCTCGGTGCTTCACTCCGTATCCTTAATATCATTAAAATTAATTGTAATTATGAAACTTTAAAGTTACTTCCTGGCATATCATTCTGATATGTCATCTTAATGCTGACAGTCTTAGAGGGCACTAAATTTTACTCTCAATATTTGTGACTGTTTTCCTTAACGCCAAGGAAGATATCATCCTTAAATACTCTCACTAGGTCATTTTGTTTCGTCTTTGGGGATCAAAGGGATCGATTTGTCTAGGAGCCAAAGACATTCAGCAGAACTAAAAAGTTTTCAAGGATGCACACACAAAGGCCAATCCATTCATTCAAGATCGTAAAACATTCAGAATTTATCTTGGGGATATGTGGCTCGGGCTCAAACTTTTTTGCTTAGGAAGTGCCTGGGTTAGAAGGCCCCGGCACCGAAAGGCAAACAAACCACAGGGTGGCTCATCTTGAAATAGTCAGCTGCCATGCCTTCTCCTCACCCAGCTCTGATCCTTCCTCTGCCAAGTGCCCAGGCGCTGTACGACCAGACTCTCACTCCTTCTCCCAGGACGGGAGAGTGAGGACAGGAGCTATTTCAGGTGAACTGAGCATAAGGCTCTAAAGTAGAGGGATTGAATCTCCTGAATAAGAAACTCAGAGTGAGCCTAGCAAGATAGCGTACATCTTTAACTCCAGCACTCAGGAAGCAGAGTCAGATAGATCTCTGTGAGTTCAAGGCCAGCCAAGGCGTACAGTAATACCCTCCCCAGCCCCTCTCCGAAAGAAAGAACCTGAGTGTATAAGCGAAAAACATTTGAGTGTGGCAACTTCTGGCTACCGTGTTCTGAAGGTTCTCAAATCAGACTATGTCCTCTATCACTGTCTACGGCCTGCAATGGCTTCCTTGGACCATTTCACTTCTGTGATACAGTATCTGCCCTGCTTTCTTGTCCTTTTGATAAACAGCTGGTATCTGCCATCACTTTGAAGATCTAGAAATCACAAATAAACTATTTGTGTAATAGTTTATCTCATTTTTTTTTGTATTTTAGTTACTTTTCTCTTGCTATGACAATACATCGTGACCAGGGCAATTTATAAAAGGAAGCTTTTAACTGGACTCACAACTTCAGAGTGTCAGAGTCCAAAATGGCCCACCAAAGGCTCAAACCAGGAACAACTGAGAGCTCACATCTTGACTCACGGGTGGGAAGCAAAGGGATGGTAGACTTGTGAAACCTCAAAGCTTATGACACATCTCCTCCTACAAGATCACAAGTTTGGCTTGTGATAGCAGTGAATAAGAATAAGAGAAGGGAGAAGGGACCTGAAAGGGAAATCAAGGCCCAGGTTTTACGGATTCTCTAATCACTTCGAGGATTTTAAACTTCACCTGGAAGTAACAGGAATCAGAATTGGGGTTTTCAGCAGATCAATGCATGACCAGATTGATATTCTAGATCAAAGTTGCACAAGATTTGGGAAGATCGGTGAGAGCCCTAAGGCAAGGATGCAGGCCCATGACGCTAAAGGCCTGACCTAAGGGAAGAGTAGCTGGGGTAGGGTACCAGAGACTGGGGCAAGAGAGAGAGACAGATTGCTCAGCGGGTACAGAATTGAAGCAGGGCAGGAGGACTTAGGTCTGGTGGTAACTTTCACAGTGTGTGAGTGGGGTCAGCATGCTGCAGCTGTGTACTTGAGAAACTAGAAGAAAGGTTTTTCAGTGTGATTGTACCAGAGAAATGGCGTTTGAGTTGAGGAGACGCTCAATACCATGGTTTGATACACTATACAATGTATATGTGTATCAAACATCATAAAAGTGTGTAATTGCAACTACAAAGATGTTGTTAAGAGCACCAGGTGCTCTTCCAGAGGATCTGGGTTCAGCTCCCAGCACCCACATCGCTGTTAAAAACTGCCCATGACTCTATCTACCTCCTCAAACCACCATAGGCTTCTGTGTATAGATAGCACATAAATTAATTCCCTCAACGCCTGGAGAGAGCACTTAGGATAAGAGGGCCGATAACTGAAAGAAATTGTATTTACTGAGCATTACTGAGAAGATACACACACAATAGAAACCAAGAAAGGAGAACCTGTTAGAAGAGAAGACAGTCCGGGAGACAAATCACTGATGCAAGAGGACCTTGAAGTTCAGGTAACCGCCACCAGGTGGAGTGTGGTCTCTGGGTTAGAGTCTATTCTAGCCCAAGTTCCCACAAATACATTAACCTGACAGACACAGGTGAGCATGTGTCTTGTCACTTGGTCTAGGACTCTTGGCAGAGCCAGAAATAGGATTTCCATGCTAATGCAGAGAAAAGGTAAGGCTTACGGAGGGGAAAAACAGCTTCCTGTGTTGCCATTTGCAAGGAAACTTCCAGCAAGGCTTTTTGTCTCCCAGTCTTCATGTTTAAAACAAATGAAGTTAGAGTGGCCTTTTCAGTTCCTCTGACTGCAATGTGATAAACAAGAAGAACATCCACAGAAAATATCTTCCTCACACTGTTTCACCGCCTGGGAAAAACAAAACAGAACAATGCAGGCCCTTGTCCTCCCAGGTCCTAACATTCGGGCAGGTTTAGACATATTTGTAAACTATGGTTGCTACAATATAGCCAAGTGTGGTAATGGATTCCGATGTGTCCCACCCCCGGCTGTATGTAGCCAAGAATAGCTATGAATACAACCTAACAGAAAATCATAAATTTGATCAAAACAGTATGACACCAGGAAGAGTGTGGGGTGTGTGTGTGTGTGTGTGTGTGTGTGTGTGTGTGTGCAACAATGTAGTGGAACAATGTCACAAGATCAGACAGTCTGTGTGTAGGGAAGCACAGAGAAGCCCTGTTGCTCCAGAGTTCTCCCTAGAATGAACTTTATATCTGAGTATGTGTCTTCAAGAGATCCTGGTGACAAGAATCCTATGCTTACAGTGCCAAGGCCTGGAGGTGTATTCCATGTACATAAAAGAAAGTAGATACCGACCGAAGAACAGGAGTGCAGCAAAGAGCTCACTATTGGACCTAATGTTGAGCTGAAGGAATTGGAAAGGCAGTGTCGCTCTTCCATCATTTGATGTTCTCCTTTGTTTCCAGGAGAGCAGAATTTTGTTTCTGGGTGACATTTTAGCAATGCATAGCCTTTCCGTCTCTTGTGGCCAGGTGCCAATCCAGGAATGCTTAAGGTAGTGACCCAGGTCATCAGGGTTGGTGTCAGGTGCCATTGCCCACTGAGCCGAGGGCAGTCCTCCAATCACCTTAAATTCTTTCCAAGTGAAGGCAGGTAAGATGGCTCGAATGGTAATGAAGTATGCCACCAGATGACCAAGCTTGACAACCTAAGTTCAGTCCCCAGGGATTCCCATGGTAGAAAGGGAAAACCAAGCTTGTCTTCTAATTTCTACATGTATGTCGTGGTATGTCACAAATTCTTCCCCCTCGTTAAATAAAAAAAATAATTTTCATAATTTTTAAATGCTTCTCACATAAACATTTTAATCATGGGTGTAAGTTGCAGACCACAGTGCCCTACCACCAAAAAAAAAGAAAGAAAGAAAGAAAGAGAGAGAGAGAGAGAGAGAGAGAGAGAGAGAGAGAGAGAAAGAAAAGTATAAATCAGTCTGTCATACAGAAGTCAGGCAGGAGGAACCTCAGAGACCGTGGCCCTAGGATGATACAGGCCTCGTGGAACTCCAATAGAGTCCATTCACTGGGCAAGTCGTCTGCTGCACCTCCATTTTCTCATCTGTAGAATGGAGCCACATTGCATACCACACAATGGATGGCACCACCCTGGAGTCTTGGAGAATAAGATTCGTGGCAGTGGAGTGGCAGCTGTTGTAAATTGCATCAGCAGTTATGCGCTCCCTTCTCCTCTCTGGCCATACTACGGCTAAACCATGTTCCTCTGAAGGAATTGAGTTGGCAAGAAAAGCACCTCAGTAGACAAGCTCTTCCTTGGCTTTGGACCTTCCACATCGCCAGGGGCCATCAGGCATCAGTGGTGCCCGTTAGGAGGACTCAGGGTAGGAGTTTCTCATGCCAGGATGATGAACTCGTAAGGGTAGTTCGCTGAGTTCTAGTCCTGGAATACCCATCTTCATAGTATTATAACCTTCCAAAAAAATGGCCATCTCTACAGGTGAGCACACACCACCCCCACGTGTGAATATTAGCAATACCAAAACCATCTGAAATAGGGTCTAATGAGAAAGATCTACTTAGGCACATGTCACAGAACATGCCAGTTCCTTTAAACTGTCCTGAACTATTTCTTAACTTGGTCTGATCTTGGTTTTCCTTTTCTCACATTAATTGTAACCCCTCCCCGTGTTGACAGAAGGGTGACGGTGTATGGACTATGCTTAACCTTAGCGTTTGGCAAACTCTGGGAAAAGCTGTGCCCCCCTCACCTGCTGGAGGGTTACCCTCCCTCCTTAGCAGGGGCCCTTCAGCCTGCACAGCAGTCACAAGACCCCAGCCATCTAGAACTTAGTCTCTCACTCTCCCCGTGTTTACCTATGCTAAGAGAAGATCTGCCCCATGACCATTGGCTTCTGGTGGAACCCCCCTCCCGAGTCCCCCGGGCTCCTGCAGGCTTGTCCTGCTGCTCCCCTGTCTTTTGGGGGGCCCAGGGCATGTGCTCAGGCAAGTGTTGTACCACTGAGCCACACCCCTGGCCTTTCTGTTATCTCTTTCAGGGTGACATAGCTTCAGGTCGGCATTCTTAGCTTCCTGCATCTACCTAAGCTCTCTACCACGTACAACAAGCAAGAATGTTCTTTTCTTCTTTTAAACAATTTTGAACTCTAAAAGCAAGTGATGCTTTAAAAAAAAACACTTTAAATTCTCTTTGTTTTGAAGGCTATGAAGCTTCTCCGTGACACTGTGGATACTGGCCATTCATTTGTCTAAAGCCACAGAATCTACAATCCCAATAGTGATAGTCATTGTAGACTCAGTAACGCGATGCATTAGTGCAGCTTGAGGACTGTACAAAATGGACCAGTCTGGGGCATGGAGAGAACGCAGGAGTCTGCATGTGCTGGGCAGGCAGGCTTACGGACTACTATGCTGCCCTCTCCACTTTGCTCTGATCTAAAACTGCACCCCCAGAAGTCCAGTCTGCTGAGTGAAAGCCATGGGTATCTTTTTTTTTTTTTCCGGAGCTGGGGACCGAACCCAGGGCCTTGCGCTTGCTAGGCAAGCGCTCTACCCCTGAGCTAAATCCCCAACCCAAGCCATGGGTATCTTTACATCACAGTTCCGAGGCCGTGATGGACAAGGAAGCTGCTGCCCTTTACTATGCCTTCTCACTGGGCTGCTTGAAGAGGAGTGAATCCGATGGGTGTGGTTCTCATCGTTAGGATTTCTGCCACTGAAATGAAAGGGGAAAACTGAACTAAGTCATCCAACTAAGCCCTTAATTCCACTCAGATAGCATGAAGAAAGCACTCTGGGTGGTGACCAGGGAGCGGCTGTGAAGGGCTCCTCCCAGAGCTCCTGCTAGCCCTCCTCTGACTTCTTCCCCCACGCTGAGCAGTTTCTGAGCTTCATCTTGTATGCTCCCTCTTCCACCTCCAACCCTGTTAAAGGAAGGTGTGGACCTTTAATGCCAGATAGCTCAAGTGCTTCTAACAGGAGCCTGGTAAAGCTGGCATCATGTGGACCCAGGCCTTCAGATGTCCCAAGCTGAACATGCGGTTTTCTCATCGCACCTGCAAACCAGTGACGCAGAGCATGGAGGACCGGCGGGCTTACATTTCCCTCCTAGTTATCAATTTCTTGCTTTTTGTTTTTGGGGTTTTGTTTTGTTTTTTGAACCAGGGTCTCATACAACTCAGACTGTCCTCAAACTCCCCATACAGCTGGGAATGGCCATGAGCTTCTGATCCTCCTGTCTCCGAGCCTCCCACGTGCTAAAAGTACAGGCGTCCATCACCACACACCCAGTAGATACAGTGCTGGGGATTGGACTCATGGATTCACATGTGTTAGGCAAGCATTCTACCAACTGGGCTACATCCTCAGCCTCCTTCCTGCTTTTCCCTAAATTACCTCTTTACTCGGTGCACCTCAGAGGAAAAAACGGACAATCATACAGACATTACCCCTTGTGCCAGGCTCAATGATCAACTTTTGAGAAGAAAGTATGAGAAATTAGTACTTTTCTCCTATCTGCTAGGATGATGGTACCATTACAAAGAGATATGCAATGGCCATCGTAACTTTCTCTGACTGTGCCACCATGCCTCTGTGCTATTTAATATAGCATAAGGAAACGGCTAACCCACATGTCCCTATGAGAATGGTTAAATAAATTATGGCCCATCTATAGAAGGAGAATAAAGGAAGTGTAGCCCCCAGAAGGAGGCGAGTGTGTGATGAGGGCAAGTCACTAGCTGCAGATCACTATCTCTAGAATGTTCTTACTATCTAGAAAGAAAATGTTTACATAGGCATTTTCTGAAGTCTAGACAGTTAGACAAGTGACTCGTGAGACACTGCCCGTAAGGATTTAGGGGAAAGATAATTTATTCACTGTATGGGATACTGTCAGTAACTTGACTGTTAGTTATAATGAGCGACTACTGTGCGGTGCATGTGCTCATAAGGGGCATGTAGGTGTGGACAGGGGTGTGTGCAAGTGTAGTGTGTGCACATGGAGGCTAGGGATCATTGTTGAGTATTGTTCCTTGGGCACCATTCCCTTTATGTTTTGAGATAGGGGCTCTCATTGTATCTGGAGTGCACCAGCTTAGCGAGATTGGCTGCAGCAAGCCCCATGGATCCACCTGTCTCCACCTCTGACACTAGGATTATAAGCACGCACCGCCATGCAGGGGTCAATGTTTTAGAAGTAAACAGTGAAATAGAGGACACTAGAGACAGGGACGGGAAACAAGGGAAGCAGCAAAGAGAAATGAAAGGGGCTTTTGAGAATGGAAAGGTGTTAAAGGAGGGAACAGGAGCTCCACATAGAAAAGGGTGGGTGCACATATCAGTATAGCTGTGCACATGAATGGAACCTTACAGAAAATTGTATGTGTCAAAATACATACAAATATATGTGTACATAGGACAGAAACAAAAAGTGCTTAAGCCATATATGGAGGCCACACCACTGTTTAACTATGTGCCCTGAGTTCAACTCCATTTCTCCCCATGTTTGTACATGGTATCTCTAATGATTTAACTTGAGAAAGCTGATGGTTATTGGTTAACTATGATATACAAAAATCACTTAAAGATGTGCATTATTTTAATCCTTAACCAAAAAACTATTCTAATAGGAAGTTATCTCTATTTCATGAGAAATCTATTTCATGAGATATTTGCCTAACATTGTGTAGTTTTTAGAAGATGTAGCCAGGATTTCTTCCAATTCTTGGACTCTGAGGCTTCTGCTTTCTATGCTACCATCACAGATTCCTTCATGAAAACTTTGAGGTGGATACTGTTATCCCCAGTTAGGAGATGAGGGAAAAGGAGTTTAGAAAATTTAAGTACCCTTTACCCAAAAGTTTATTATAATATAAGGAAAAGAGGACCAAAGACTGGGAGTGTATGTCAGTGGCAGTGTCTCCCCTATATGCACAAGATCCTGACCCTGAGTTCCACGTCCAGCACCGGACAGGGTGGGACGGACTCAGGTGGGTGTCTGCACATTACCCACAATGGTCTCCACTATTACCAAGCAGATTATCTCTTTGGTAACACTTTACAAAACTCACTTCTGGGCAGGGGAGATCATTCGGCAAATGAAGGTGCTTCCCACCAAGACTGATGACCCCAGTTTAGCCCCTGAACCCCATGAGGTGAAGGAGACAATAGATACCTACAAGCTGACCTCAGACCTCTGAATGCACACACCCCATCAACCGCAAGTAAGTAAATGCAATTTTTTAAAGAGCCTATTTCTAGTAATATAAAAGGAGGAATTTACTTAAGTATACAAGGTCCGAAATATAATTTTGAAGAAGGGCCTAGCATATGCAAACCTCCAGGTATCATCCCCAGCACCATATAAACCATGTATGATGGTCAATACCTGTAACCTTAGCAAGCCAGAAGGGGAAGCAGGGGGATCAGGAATCCTACACAGCGGGAAGGCCAGTATAAGCTGCCTGAAAACACTTTCTCAAAAAAGAATTTAAAATAAAATTTAAAATAAATGTTTGGAAAGATGGGAGAGAGGGAGAAGTGAGGAGGAGGGGGGAGAGGGAGTTGGGAAGAGAGACCCACTTCCTGGATAAAGATTGTGTTCTCTGGAATCCAGCTTAGAGAATGCATCTCCACGTGATGTCACACAAAGTTTAACTGTGTTCGTGGGACTGACCCTCAGCGTGGTCTCTCACCCCTCATAACTACTGCTCTAGAGAAACTTCCAACTTCACGGGAAAAGGAGGAGGGCTCTGAGGCCACATAAATAAAGACATTGTGCAACAGAGCATGTGGCTTGTGGGAAGGCAGTTAGAGCGCTTGCCCTCTGCATTTTAGGATGAGCTTACTCATCCGTGGTGTTCCAGGGCACGGGAAAGCACTGCTGGATGACAGATAGGCCATTCTTCACAGGTGAGGCCTGAGCCATTGACCCATTGTCTGGAGGGCATGACATTGAATTGCCAGGCAGCAGGGGGGGGGGGGTGATGGATTTGCACTGGTCTCTGTGTGCTCTCCGTTCCTTTGTCCCACTGTGAGCGATGACAAGTGAGGGCATTGGAATTCAAGAGGTGGTATCGTCGTGATATACAAGATTACTAATAGCCTCTGCAACCTTAGAGCAAGGACAAAGAGCAGGCTCCTGTGCAAACCCTGAGAACGGGTGACCCATTTTCTGTCTGGCTTTGTACAATTGAGCAACGCGATAAGAAACTATGCGAAGCTGTTTTCAATGTCAGCTACAGCTCCTGCTTCCATAAATAGGACGAAACAGAGAGCACAGTGCCCTGAGCCTAGTGTGAGACAAGTTCTTTTTACGGCATGTGTTAGATTTATATGCCTCTGTCTCTGTGCTTTATAACAAGGCCATCCTGCCAGCATGCCCTTAGAATGGGACAGATGCAATATTTCCTTCTGGTGGGAGGCCGGATATAGGGGGAGGGGAGGCAGCTTTATCACTCGAAGGATTTAGAAGAACTCATCCCCAAGAGACACTTAAGAGAAGATAAGTGGGGAAGGCTAGATGACTATTTATCTAATAAAACCTGATTGGGAGCAACAGGTGAGCTAGCGTCTAATCCACCTTGAAGTCATCAGGAAACTCCAAAGAAAGCTGCATCAAATTGCAAATGACTTCCTCTAATGATAGATATTAATTATACAGGGAAGACTGCAATAGGACCATACAATGGATGTTTGCATCTTCATTATTCAGTATTTCATGCCGTGATGATAAAGCCATAATGACAGAATAGCAAACAAGCTTTTTATTTATATGTTTGCCTCATAGGAAGCCAGACTTTGAAAGTCAAATCCGAGTTTGGAGGAAGTTGGTAAAAGGCACAGAGACACTTGCAAGGGGTGAACAGAGATCTCACGGACTGGAAGAATACAAGAGGTCAGCCAATAGGTGGTGGGAAAGACAAGTGTTTCCTTTTGACAAACACACTCTTAAGACTGCATCAAGGTCTTCCTGTGAGTTTTCTAACAATGGGGGTGGGGGGTGTCTGACTCCAACTCTGTTGCCTGCCTTTGGATCCCTTTCTCCTAACTGGGCTGCCTTGTCTGGCTTCAGCGGGAGAGGATGTGCTTAGTCCTGATGGGACTTATTGGGGGCAGGGCTCAGAGAAGGGGGGTAATGGAGGAAGGAGTGGGAAGACAGGACTGGGAGGAGAGGAGGAAGGGGGACTTTGATCAGGATGTAAAGTGAATTAATTAAGTAATTAATGGGGGATTAAAGTCTCACCACTAGGGGATGACAGCACATTGCTGACAGTACCCAGACCCTATGAAACAATACAGTCTTCCCATCATGACACAGAGAGAGTGGCTCTTGTGTCATTGCCGAGCAGCACCTGTTACTTTTATTCTTGCTAAATGCTCTGTGGGCTTATGAAGTCCTGGTGAAGGGCAGAGCCAAGCTGTGGGAGACCAAGAGTAGGTGGCAAGGCCAGCAGGCTGAGATCACCTGCAAGCTGAAAAGCAAGGCAGGAAGCAGTGGGTAGAAAGGCAGGCAGGTGGAGCGATGCCTGAACTTACAAGGCAAACAAGCTACAGGGAGGGTGAAGAAAGCCCTTGACCATACTTTACTAAGTAGCTTGTCAACATGCAAGGCAAACTGGGAGAGGAGAAGGAAGAGAGAGGCAGCAGGCTGACCTGCCTGGAATCCTAAAATTCCCCTCTCAGAAGAAACTGTGCTAAGGACTGGGGCTAACACCTCACTCCTCCATGGCGGGCCTCCTGTGTGCCTTGTTAGCATGCTTGTCAGCTACTCGGTTTGATGTTTTTGCAGATTGAGTTTGTAAGTCTTGATTGCTTGTGACTCCTCCCTACTCCCTTTTTTCTTCTTCTTCTTCTCCAAATGGAGAAAACAAATACTTTCCCTATTTCAATAAAATTAGATAAAATAAAATAAAGTGGCCCAGGCTGCATTTTTCTTCCAGTACTCTCTCTGGAAACTGATAAAGGAATAGGATTGTTTATGTATTTTGTTATTTAAGATTCCAGTTTCATTGGGTTGTTCTGTCAGTATGAATTGTAGAAAACCAATCTGAAAAAGAAAGGCTGTGGGGAAAGAAGGAAAGTCCAGCTATGTCTATCCCACCAGCTCTGAAACGGTGACAACCCACGGTGGGTGGAGACCAGAGAGGGAAGGGCACCTACGGGCAGATTAGTGCTGATCATTTGTGGAATGTGTAAGGTGTTAGGTTCTATCCACAGCATCACAGAGAAAAAAGAGAGGGAAGGAGCTGAGGAGGAAGGGAGGGAGAGAGGGAGGGAGGGAGGAAAATGCTTTTCAACTTACTAAACAAACCCTCATCTTGCCAATTAAATACAAAAAGTCTAAGTTACAAATGAAACCTGTAACTTGTTTTATCATGAACCACCATGAATTAAACAAGGCTTATCAGAATGGTTAGAGTTATTTGTTGACTTAAAACCACATTCTTCATTTACATAATATACATGTTGCGGTGTGCTGAGACCGCACTTGTAGTTAATTTTGTTTCTGGAATGCAAGCTACTGTATCTCAGGAAACAACGGCCTTGTGTTCCCTCACCTCCAGGTGACGGACCGTGGACTGAAAGGGTGACTGGTGCCCTAGAACATCTGTTTTCCAGTCACGTGGAAGAGTTTCATAAGAACAAGCATTGACTTGACTGAGGTGTTGACATCTCCTGAGCAGGAAGAGCAAGTGACGGGAAGTATGCTTCACACCCACGCACCAAAAACTGATTCTTCCATGGCACTGATAAACCACTCTCTAACCCTAACCCTAACAGCAACCCCAACCACAACCCCAACCACAACCCCAACCATAACCCTAACCATAACCCCAACCCCAACCCCAACCCTAACCCTAACCCAAACCCTAACATACATAATAAAAGGCTCATCTGATAGTTACAAGTTCCCCTGAGTGAACCAGATCTGAGCAGTTAAGGGAAACAGAAACTCTGTCTCTTTTCCACAGAGCATTTGTTCCATGAAAACTTACTAGGTGCTACTACATTCAAAGTAATTGGAAAATAAATTATTCACAGGGTTTGGTAGAGTGTTTGCCGAGCATGCAACAGAGCCCTAGATCCACCAACTGTATAAAGTGGGTGTAGCAGCACACACATTTAATGTCAGGATTTTGGAGGTAGAGACATTCTCAGCTACATAGCCAGCCAGTTTGAGGCCACTGTGTATACATGAGGCCTTGTCCCAAAAAATAGCCACACTATGTCTGTCTGTCTCATTTATGGAAAAGAAAATTAGATAGGGACTAAAGAAAACTGCTTCTCTGGGCAAAGTTGAGAGTGGATTGAAGAGTATATGAGGTAGTTAGTGCTTCCAGTGGGAGATGAACACGGGTTTTCCAGGTAAGACACAGTCTTGTGGTTTGACTCTGAAACACATGTTTCTAAGCTCTGGCCTCAAATCATGGCTCTTCTGAAGGTTGTGGAGCTCTTAGAAGATAAGGTCCAGATGTAGAAGTCAGTCACTAAGGAATACAGTGTCCTGGTTCTGGCCCGACCTCCAGCTTCCTTACCCACAGGGATGTGAAGAGGACCCATCCCACATTCCCACCATCAGGAGCTCCTCCATGCCTCCCCACCACAATAGGCTCTGAGCAAAAGTAAAGCTTTACTCCTTTAAGGTTGTTTTTCCTGGGAATTGTGGCCACTGTGATTGAAAAGTGTCTAAGACACACAGAAAGCAAGTGAACTGGGTTGAAGACCTGGGAAGACACCTTGCCATTAAGATAATGCGTAGGGATTTGGATGGGAAGGGGGAACTAACAGCAGTTTGTTTTGAAAAACAAACTAGGCTTATTGTTCAAGAAATATTTGTCAAAATTCTATCAAGTGCCAGACACTAAGAGTCAAGATAAAAAGTGTGACAAAGGCCTACCCATCACTGTTTTCCAAGCCAGACAAAGGTACTGGTGACATTTGAGCATCATTTGCAATGTATCACCTCAGGACCCACTTTATAACTAATGAGTCAGATGATGCATTTTTCATAAAATCTTGAGGCAGTTTCCACGAGCCCTTAGTTGGTGTGCTGATGTCATATGTTGTTCATATCCAAGGTTTTGTGAATGTGATGAACAAGCAACTCAGTAAATGTTGCATTGTGTGATGCATGCCATGAGAGATAAAGAGAGTGCAGCTTGATGAGCTCAGCAAGTCAGAGGAGGCAAAAATGGCGGAAGTGGGAAGGAAGATAAGGCCATGAAATTGTCTTAAGTGCTCTACTGAATAGGCATTTGACAACAGCCATGAGTAGACTGTGGGAAGTGTTTAACAGAAACAAAAGGTACAGAGATATTTCTCCACTGTCCGGGATGCTAAGTACTGCTAGTTCAACTATGGTCCAGTCTTTTACACTACGTTCTTTCTGCTCCCATCTAGCCTATACTCTTCTTGGTCACTGTAGTGTGTGAAAAAGAATGGCCTTCATAGACCCATATATTTGAATGCTTAGGGAACAGCATTAAGAACTGTGGCTTTGGGGTTGGGGATTTAGCTCAGTGGTAGAGCGCTTGCCTAGCAAGCACTGGGTTCGGTCCCCAGCTCCGGAAAAAAAAAGAACTGTGGCTTTGTCGGGGTGGGTGTGGCTTTGTTGGAGAAAGTGTGTCATTGGAGGTGGGCTTCAGGGTTTCAGATATTTAAGCCAGATATAGCGCCTGACTCTTCCTGCTGCCTGAGGATTTGGGATGTAGAACTCTTCACTTCTCTCTATCACTATGTCTACCTATGTGCCACTATGTCCCAAGCCATGATTATAATGGACTAAACCAATGACGGCAAGCCAGTACCAATGAAATGTTTTCTTTTATTAGAGTTACCATGGCCATGTTGTCTCTTCCCAGCAACAGAACCCCTAAGACAGTCATCTATGTGCTTAAAATTCTTAAAGTTCTCCATTGCTTCTTAATGGGGTGATTAAGATTCATAATGCCTTGGTGAACCAGCTCTTTTTGTAAACCCCTCCTAATGTTCTCTGGTGAACTTCAGTTCAACCATCAGGCCTTTCTTTAGAGTCTTATGACCCTCGTACTTTCTCCTACCATAAGCAATGGAAAATTGTAGTTCTCTAAGTCACTCCCAACCTGAGACCTCTAGTGACCTCCTAGTAGAGCATGCCTGAATTCCGTGAAGTCACATCTCCCTTGGGCAGGGTTGCCCTGTAGCCACAAGGTAAACATCACTTTCCATTAAGTCCAAAGACTTGGTCTGCTTTTTTATCTTACCTCCACTTCCTGAGAATGGATGTGGTCCATATTACCTCTCAGTATCTGTTTAAATCATTTCTATGGAGTATGTCTAGGTACAAAGATTAGTGATAATGCTTATGACAAAAGATCAGTAACACGAAATACTTTGGAGAAATTTAGAAGGTTGGAGGTTATTAAATGACCACAGACGCTGTGATAAGAACACTGTTGTGGTTTAAATATTAAATATCTCCCATTGGCTATATGTTCCAACACTTGGTCCCCAGCTAATGACACTATATTAGAAGGTTGTAACTTTTATGAGGCAAAGCCTTGTTGGAAGGAGTAGGTCAATTGGAGTAGGCCTTGAGGTTTGATAACCTGGCCCCATTCCCTTTCTGTTCATGACTTCCTGACTGTGTATATGATATAACAGCTGCCTCATACTCCTACATCATGCCTTTCCTCCCCTGATGGACTGTTTTCTTCCAACTGTAAGCCAAACTGAGTCCTTTCTCCTTTAAGAATCCCTCTTCTTGAGTAGCATTTGATCACAGTAATGAGAAAATGGCTAACAAGTTCCCAATGGTGGCTAAGCAGTTTCAGTAGCAAAATCATCAAAGAGAACCTTTAGATGGTGATTAAGTAGAGATAGGAATGTCAGCAACCTGATTATGAGTAGAGGAGAAATGAAGATTAAAAGAGAAGGAAAGGAGGCACCAAAGCCAAAGAACTACCTGGAAAGGAAGAACTAGGAAGTTTGTTGTGATCAAAACAACAAGAACAGATCACAAAACTGAAGAAGAAGGAAAAAGGCATGAGGTTTAATTCATGCAACAAGGAGACAGGAAGAGAGGAGAATTGACACATGGAGAAATCACCCTAAAAACCCTGCTTTAGAATGAGTGGGAATGAGACATTAGAATTCCAAGATTTGTGGTAAGTGGTTTAGATGCATTATATATTTTTTAATTTACACAATAATTTTACCATGTCAGCATAATTAGCAGGGTTTTACACAAAACAAACTACGAGTCCTCTGCCAGTGAATGGTGCCTCAGGCGTCTATGTTTATAGACTGTCTTCTTCCAGGCAGTCTAATCCATTCTAAGTGGATTTCACAGATATATAAGATTTGAGCAAAACACTGTCTCAAGCCTTGACTATAACTAAAAAAAAAGGCCTCCTTTTAGCTGTTTCTCTACTTTGGAGACAGAGGTGTTCAGATATGAGGCTCACTAACAGAAGTAGAGGGCTTTTAGTCGAGAAGGGTCTTGTGAACAGCTCTCAGTAGTCCCACTGGCTCTCCTGATTGACCTCATGGTCTTGGTCACCACAAATATCACAGACATAAATATCTCTATGTCTTTATTATGTCAAGCCACGTGGAATGCTTCCATCTCGGTGGGTGTTAATAGATCACAAAGCCCTGTCTTTGGACTAGGGCTCCAGAATTGCCACTTCCACAACTCCTCAAACAATTGTTTTGACATTCTGAAGCCCCTTCCTTCTTCTTTTCTTGTTTTGAGACAAGGTCTCAAATACCCAAGGCTAGCCTCCAGCTCACCATGTAGCCAAGAATGCCCTTGACTTCTGACCCCTCTGGGTAGATCTCTTAAGTGCTGGGATCCTGTGCTGCCACTTCTGGTGTATGTGGGTGGAACCTAGAGTCTCATGCATGCTAGTCAGGAACTCTGCTAAGTTAGACACACTCCAACATCAGATGCTACCCAGTCCTCAAATATAATCTGCTTGCTATTCTATTGTACCGAATAAATATGATGGTGGACACCCTCGGAGGGGACCACATCTTGGTCTCTGTAATATGAGTAGTTTCTGGGAAACTAGACAGTTGTTAAATTAAGAATCTGAAGATGACTAGATTGTCCTAAATTGGCTGGTGGGCACAGAGTAATCTCAAAGGTACTTATTAATGAAGGAAAAAGGCAAGGCAGAGTTGAAGAAGTACAGAACTGCTGACTTGACAACTGGAATCAAATGTCAAGTAAGGCAAATAAACATAGGCAGCTTGGACAGCCTGCAGAAGAGACACAACCTACTTACCCCTTGATGAGCCCAGCGAGGCATGTTTCAGGATCTCGGACCTCCAGAACTGTAAAATCACAAGTTTGTTTCAGGATATGCCAATACATTTGTGGTGATTTGATCCAACACAGCAGGAAACAAATGCAAACATTTTTAACTAACTCTTCCCCTACGCGGCCATCTTACTGGGGACACTGAATGCCTTTTAAGATGGACCTTAGGCCAATTATACCATATTCTTTACCAAAAGTTCTCTGCTAATGAGGCATAGTGGTGCTCAACTGCAAACCTAGTATTTAAGAGACAGAGGTCACAGAATGGGGGATTGTAGGCCATCCTTGTCTACATAGCAAGTTCAAAGTCAGTCTGAGCTACATGAGATCCAGTCTCAAACAACTAAGCACATGGGTCTGGGGGATGGCTTAGTAGTTAAGAGGACTTGATGCTCTTACAAAGGACCAGAGTTTGGTTTCCAGCATGCTTGTAGGAAGGTTCACAACCACCTGGAACTCCAGCTCCAGGGGGATCCAATGCCCCTGTCTAGCATATTCTCTCTCTCTCTCTCTCTCTCTCTCTCTCTCTCTCTCTCTCTCTCTCTCTCTCTCTCACACACACACACACACACACACGTTATTAAAAATAAAATAAATCTTTTCAGAAAACTAAATAAAACCGAAGGGGAAAAAAAACTTCAAAAAGCATAAAAAGTTCCCAGCGGATAGCCTTAGAATTTGCTTCTCTGCTCTGGTTCTCTAATGTGGGTCCATCAGACTCACCTTCCGGGCTTATTAAGACCGAGAGCATTTTATTGTTCACATTCTGACTTTCCATCTTGATAGTAGTATCTGTTTTCTTTTTGCACCTCTTCTAAATGTTACAAGGTCAAAGGGAAGGAATTAAAGGGCTAGGTCAACTTTACAGTCGATTCAACTTCCCAGACAGCATCCACATAGTTTTCCAACGTCGGTGGGTGTAAATTATGCAACATTTCCTTACATCTTTGCAAAAGGAAGTCAGTAGAGTAACAAGATAATATGCAGATTTATTAATGTTTCAGGAAAGGTAGAGCTAATTAAGCTTTTGAGAAAACATGTTTCTTTCTATGTCAGCCTTAAGAACAAACGTGCCAGAGACGGAGGCTGTGTCATACACTAGGGGACAATGACTGTCAGTATTTAAAAAGAAGTAGCAGAGAGGATTTTGAACAGATATCATGCCACATTTTCTGCTGTCACTATTACATTGTAAGTATTGAAATATTGCACCACGGCAACAAATACATCCAATTATGTGTCTACCTAAATAAAGAACTGAGTCGCCTACTTGTCTAATTCATGCAAGTCACAAAACAGTCTTATTCAGCAACACCGTTCTACAATGTCACTTAAGGCAATTCCTGGTTTCTCTGCTACATATTACAAGACTAGAGAGACTGAAACTCCCTCTACTATTTTGATACGCTATAACCACATCATTTCTTTAAGAGATTGTTCTTAAAGTGAGAGCAATCCACTCTCCTTTACCTAAAAAGACCCACGTTCCTATTTTTACCGTCTGGTCCTTCTCAGCACTACTTCTGAACCACACTTTCCCAGATGTGAGTTTTCGGTGCTGGGATGGATAGTTTTTTTTTTTTTTTTTTTTTTTTTTTTTTGGTTCTTTTTTTCGGAGCTGGGGACCGAACCCAGGGCCTTGCGCTTCCTAGGCAAGGGCTCTACCACTGAGCTAAATCCCCAACCCCGGATAGTTTTACCCATCAACTCAACCCAGGCTGGCATCAGCTGGAAGGAGTCTCAGTGATGAGTCATCTAGATCAGATGGAGTGGTGAGCATGTCTGTGGGGCTTGTTCTTCACGACCTTGACTAATGTGGGAGGGCTCGGCTTGAACACAGGCAATACCGTTCCCTGTTTTGGGACCCTGGACTGTGTGGGAGTATGTCAAGCCAGCTAAGTATTTCAATCTGCACCCATTCACTTCTCTCTGCTCTTGACTGTGGATATGTGTGACTAGCTATCTCAGGTTCGTGTAACCGTGACACCTACCATAGCTAAAATCCCATTTTTATCCTCTAACTTGTCTGTTGTCAGTGTATTTCATCGCAGCAATAAAAATGGAACTATGACAATCTCCATGGCTCGTCAAAGCTACCTTCAAACCCTAATCACTGAGGTTTTGTCCTTTGGGGGAGGGGGTAGCTTTGCCTTTGATTCTAGATTCTGTTTGTTTGCTTGTTTGTTTGTTTTCAGACAGTCTTGCTAAGCATCTCCGGCGAACCTCAAGTTTTTCCGTTTCAGCCTCCTAAGTGCTGGGATTCTAGCATGAGCCATCGTGCTCAGTCACCCACAGAGTTCCTGATGGTGCAGGTTTGAGGAATTGTTTGTAATTCTTGTGAATTCCAAAGTGACGCTGGAGCCACTGCCAGGGACCTGTACTCTGAGGACCTCTGTTCGAAGCCAGGCCCCAGTGACCAGTTGAAACTGCTCCAGTTGTGTTGGACCAACCAATACACCTATGGTGAGCGTGGGTAACCGGCTCGGTTTCCTCTCCAGAAAAACAGCCTAACGGGACTAATCTGCCGACTGATATTGCTGTAACCAGTTTTACTGCTGTTCTCTGCATTCTCTGGACACAAAAAAAGTTCTGAAAATATAGACCTTAAAATTAGACATGTATGTAAACAAATGCCTAGCAGACAGCATGATCAGTGGAAGCAGGCCCTGCAGAGCTTACAAACAACCCGACAATTCTGCTTATGGAGCCTCAGTCATCTGCTTAGGTCATCAAGCCAAAAAGAAACCATTGTTCAGACTCTCTGCTTCTTCAATAACAGTATGAACCAAGGAGTCCACTTTACGTTTAATATTTTATATTACACAACAAGGACTTTCTAGAACCAACTTTCCCAAGCCACATTTTTAAAACTAAGGTTAAAAATCGCACAAAAGAAAGCAAATTTGTTTTTTAGCTGGTCATCTAATGAAATAGACCTCCTCCAGCAACTAATAAAGCATGTCTTTTAGCATTAGTAAATTCGGACGAGGCCTCTTTAATACAACGGAAAAGTGTATATTGGTCCTCAGCTCATTAGTTTTAGTATGCCCTATTAAAATATCTTACTTGCATTTTTGTGTCTGCCAAGATGTCAGTTCTGACATGACTCTCTTCAGGCGAAATGTGGTTGGCCTTTCCTCGTTTTTCGCTGACACAGAAAATGAACAATTTCCTAATATCGTTGAGGGTAATGCTATCTGAATCATAGGAAGTTCAAGTATAAATGAGGTGCCCATGCTAAGTCATCTACAGAAAGGTACAATTTTACAACCGGCTGAATTAGTTCAGGGCATGAAAATTTAGCAGCCAGACTAACCAATTCTAAGAGTACATGTGACCAATAAAAAAAAAGAAAAGAAAAGAAAAGAAAATTTCCAATCCATAAAAGGACCCGGCTTGAGGATCTGCATTTCCATTTGCATATAACATTTGACTTTAATCTAATGTATGTGCAAGTTGCTTCCTGCAGTGTTGAGCATTAACTATAAAGCACCCTTATCTAAGTGTATTTGATGATTTGGGTTGTCCATTAAAATATTTAAATTGAGCACTTAAGTACAGTTTAGAAAATTATATTCTCTACATTTGAAATAACCGTAAATAAAACTCTCTTTAAATTATTATGGAAGAATAATGCTAAGTGAAAAAAGCAGAATACAAAATTGAATCTACACTATAATTGCAACTATATAAAATTGGTTATGCATGCAAACAAGATTGGAGGAAACGGGGAAATGTAAGTGATTTAAGAAAGTACATTGAAGGGTTGCTTTTAAAAATCTCCTTCTCTTTACAGTCCTTTTCTGTAAAACTTCCAAAAAACATTTAAACCCTTTTAGGGAAGTTCTATGTTCTCTTAAATTGAATGTTTTCCTAGCATTCCTATAAACATAAAAAAGATAGTTCGCATATAAGATAATACAGTTGCTGTCTCCTTTCATTCAAAACTGTATTTTAAGCTCATGTGAGGACATACGTTAATGCATGTTTCCAGACATCATTATTGCCATTCGTCACTAGCATTGCAGTTATCAAAAATACTAGTCTTCAAACCAGAAGTGATTGTGGGATCATAATAAAGACAAATGAACTAAATTACTGATGAGTTGAAAGTTGCCGTCTTTTGATGAAACAGCCAGCAGGAATTGTCAGACTAATTAACTCAGGGTCAAGCTGCCGCTGAACCAAATGCCAGAATGATCAAAATCCAATACAGGCTATGCCCCGTTACTCCACTAAGACTACGTATTTGTACTTAAGAGTAATGATCTGATATGTTAAGAAAGTTCAGCTCAGTAAAAATAACTGCTGGTGAGAACTATTTGTGCCAGGGCTGGTGTCAGCAAATCGCTCAAGTTCTTGTAGTGTAGTTCAGTCTGTTCAGTTCTGAAAGTGAGGGCTTCCTAACATCTCACGCTGTGTAGGCCCGAGGAGGAGTTCCAGTATAATTTTACCTTCTCAATCTTGTTGCTGTGTGGTGAGAAGCAGGGGTGATCTGAGGAACAGGGGGTAACAGAACACACCATTAAAAACTCAGGATTAAGGGACTGAAGAGATAAACTCAGTCGGCAAAGTGCTTGCTGTGCAAGAATGAGAAGCCATGTTAAACAAAAGCCAGGCCCAGTGGTGCCTCTCCATACCCCTCTACCCCCTCCCCCGCACTAGAGAGGAGGAGGCAGGCTTCTCTGAAGCTCACTGGCCAGCCAGCATAGCCTGCTTTGGAGGTTCCAGGCCAGTGACAAAGTCGGAGAAAGTGGATGAAGCCAGCCAAGGTTACTGTCTGTCCTTCACAGACACATGCGC